>NW_024081925.1:0-141552 GCF_003009895.1 Hyaena hyaena
TTCAGATCTTTTCTGTGTGATGTATGGGCGCGAGTGCAAGTACGGAGCTCCTTACTTCTCTGCCATCTTGCCCTCTCCTAAAATGCATATAATTTAAATGTTAAGAGTTACACGTAGTTTATTTTTGATACTCATTTGATTACTATTTAACATGAAGAAAAAAATCTAGGAAGGTAAATATTCAGATCATTCATTTTTGTGCAATGCAGTAGGTTTGCAGTTGAAAGTGAGTTTCATAAAAAAGATTTTCAACTCATGGCAACAATTATTGACTAACGATGCAAGCTATTAATGGAGATAATGTCACTGAAAGTCACACCCTTGGGGGCCACATAGGCGGCTCCATAGGTTGAGCTTCCGACTCTTGATTTCCTCTCAGGTTATGATTCCAGGGTTGTTGAATGGAGCCTGGTGTCTAGCTCTTCACTGTGTGGAGCCTGCTTAAGATTCTGTCTCCCCCTCTCTTTCAAATAAAAAATCACACTCTTGGGACACTTATTGCAATACTTCACTTGTTATCGCTGGATTATATATGCTTTAACATGGCAATACTGATTAAACAGTAAGATTTATTCTCTGTCATCATTGGAGTTAGCAATCATAGTTAAGAGGAAATAAGGTACACACAAGATGTAATGTGATGCTTTACCTCATGTTTATTTCTATTTTAATAAAGCTTCAGTAACCTAGAGTATTTTGCAAGAAAGTTTACATGTAATTCAGATTGAGTATCTTCATGTGTTTTTATTGATAGAAGGGATTGGGGTTTGAGGGAGTGACTGCTACTCAGTATGTATTTAAACATAGTAGTAGTCTTAGTGTAGAAATTACTTTATAAAGATAATAGCATGAGAATAAGATGCCTCCATTGTCTTCTTTACTTTTGTTTTAATCTTTTGTTTTTGTTTTTTAATGTGGCTCTAAAACAAAACGTCAGCTAAACCCTCTTGTATATTTTAGTACCATTCCTCTGAACTGGGTCACCTGTCCAACTCTGGTTAGGATATAAAACCTATTTTGCAACAGTGATAAGAGGAAAACCAACCTAATTACAGATGATAAACTAAGGCTATAAAATACTAAGCCCGCAGATCCTTGTGAATATGTTCACTTGTTGTCCCTTCAGAGTAGTCACCCTGTGTGATAAGAGGTTTTATTTTGCATTGATACTGTTACTGTTTCTCAAAATGCTTTTTGTAATGTTTGGGAACCATTTTCAGAATTAGTTTATAAGAGACGTGAGAAAGCCACTTTTAAGGTTACATTTTGCTTTGAGTCAGTCTAACACATATTTGAGTGCTTGCAATGGTAATCAGAGTTTACTATTTTGAAAGGCAACCAATGATTTGAATCTGTATATTATAGTATATAAAAGAATAAATTTAGTCCTGTGATTTTATTTTCATACCTTGTAAATGGATATAAGTGGGTTACTGGTGTATAATCATTTGTCTATCTGTGTCTATTCTATCACACACACTTAAAGTGTACAGCTTGCTAAATTTTGCACATGTGGATGCCTGTGAAACCATTACCACAATCAAGATAGTGAACATATCCACATATACTTCCAAAGAGTTATGACCCTTGGGAATCACTCCCTTACCTCTCAACTTCTCCAAACTAAGAATCAATTTGCATTTTCTTCAGTTTTCTGAAAGCTTTTCTGTACAGTTGATTTTGGTAGAATACATCCATGAAGTCAGTGTTGGGTCTTCTCCCTCTCTCTTTTTTTAAATTGAATTTAAGGATACATAAAAACAAAACAAAACAAAATTTGGGGCACCTGGGTGGCTCTGTTGGTTAAGCCTCTGACTTCAGCTCAGGTCACGATCTCATGGTTCATGAGTTTGAGCCCTGAGTCGGGCTCTGTGCTGACACCTCAGAGCCTGGAGCCTGCTTCAGATTCTATGTTTACCTCTCTGTCTCTGCCCCTCCCCAGCTTGCCCTCTTTCTATCTCTCTCAAAAATAAATCCTATCTAGTGAAGTTTTCTGCTTAGATATTGTAATTTTCATCTCTAGAAGTTCAATTTGGGTTTTTTTTACATCTGTCATATCTCTACTTAACTTTTTGAAGCGTATGGAATATAAGTTAACAGTAACTTTTAATGCCCTCATCTGTTAATTTTAACCTATGTGTCAGTTCTGGGTCAGTTTTGGTTGATTAGGTTTTTCTCTTCTTTATCCTTTTTATATGCCTGGCAATTTTTAATTAGATGACAAATTTTGTGAATTTTCCCTTATTGGGTTGTGGGTGTTTTTGTATTTGCTATAGTTATTCTAGAATATTTTTCTGGAACGTAGTTAAGTTACTTGGAAACAGGTTGATCCTTTTGGGTCTCTTTTAAGGTTTATTTGGCAAGCTCAGAGCAAGGTTTAGTTTAGGGCTAATTATTCTCTTACTACTGAGGCAAGAACCTTCCGAGATCTCTGCCCAGTGCCTTGTTAATTATGAGGTTTTCCTATCTGGTTGGCAGAAACAGGTTTTAATTCCAGCTCTGTGTGAGTGCCAGGCAGTGTTCTCCATTTAATATGCTTTGATGGTTCATTCTTTCCCCATCTTTAGGTAGTTACTTTACGTACATGTGCCATTCAGCACTCTGCTGAACATGCACTTTGTACCTCTGGAGGTTTCCTGAATTCTTTCTCTGTTAATGCCTCCTCTTTTCTGGTACTGTGCCCTATAAACTCCAGTAGCTTTGTATCCTTGGATTCTTAACTCCTCAACTTAGGCAGTCTACAGAGCTCTGCCTGGGCCACTACCTGGACGCTATCTCAAGGCAGTATGCTGGGGCAATCGTAGGGTTCACCTCATTGATTTACTGTCTTTCAGGCATCACTGGAAATTGTTGCCTGGTGTTCAACATCTTGAAAACATTGTTTGAAATATTTATGCGTATTTTTTGTTGTTTCAGGCAGGGTGGTAAATCTGGGCAGAAGTGGAATTCCTAGATGTATTATAAAATCCGGTTTGACCTATATAATTATTGTGAATGAAACTTTTTGGTTGTTTTTTGCTACCTCTCTCCCTCACCCCCACCCCAACACTTGGTCAGTCTTGGCTGAATATTAACCAACCCACTGCAGCTTCTTCAGTCTCGAGGTATAATCTCTTGGATTTAGGGCAAAATTGCCTTCCCAACAATTACCTTAACCTTAATCTGGCAGTCACCCTTTATTTTTGGTTAATAGTTATTTGGCAATTCCTTCCTTTACCAAACTTGGTTAGCTCATAAAAATTAAGGTACATATACCTTCTCCCAGTTTCCCCCAAATTTTCCTCCTAAGTGTTTTCCTCCTGGTCATGTGATCTATCATTTCCTATGTAAATGTTTAATACAACACCTTTCCATCCTTGGTCAAATTTTAATCCTTATGAGGTGGTGGGGGGAATGGGTTAAATAGATGATGGAGATTAAAGAGTGCACTTGTGATGAGCATCAGATATTGTATGGAAGTGTTGAATCACTATATTGTACACCTGAAACTAATATTATACTGTAAGCTAACTGGAATTTAAATAAAAACTTAAAATTTCAACCTTTTAGGCTCATATATCCAAGGCACCAGATTAAGCACATATTTTTACTAGAAATACAGCACAGAAACAGAATTTTTGTGCTAACAAGAACTTTATATTTAATTACTTGTACTTGAAGAGATTGAGAGCATACTTCTTAGTCTCCCCAGGACATAGCCCTCTGTGTTTAGCCTTGTCACAAAATGGGGCTTGCAACAAACTACTCAGTTATAAATGGATATTTTCTGAAGTAATCCTTTCTGATTTGTTTTCAGTTCAGGTTTCTTCCCCCTCCATTAAAACTACCTTATAATGATTTAGTTAAAACCTATTAGATGTACAACTAGTAGCATTTTACACACGACCTCATTTTATACTGGTTTTCCTGCTCCTGATTACATTTAGTAAAACTGTTAAGTTTGTATTTCTACCTTCTTTCTGGAATTCAAGGAAAGCTTCTGTATGACAAAACTAGTGAAAAAAAGAATGTATGTTACTGGAACTAAGGTGGATATAAGCATAAACTGGTAAGTTTTTTTTTTTTTGTGTGTGTGTTCCAATAAAACTTTATCTATATATTAATTAATTTATTTAATATCCTACTTTTATTGTATTACATTGTTTTGACTTATCCTTGCTAGCCTTTTTCTTTTTTATTTTAAGAGTTTATTGTCAAGTTGGATTCCATACAACATCCAGTGCTCATCTCCACAAGTGCCCTCCTCCATGTCCATTATGCCCCTTCAGCCCCCCCAACCCCAATCAGCCGTCAGTTTGTTCTTGGCATTCAAGAGTCTCTCATGATTTGCTTCCCTCCCTCTCCCCCACTATTTTACCCCTTCTTCTCCCCCATGGTCCTCCGTTAAGTTCCTCCTCATCCTCCTATACGTGCAAACATATGGTATTTGTCCTTCTCTGCCTGACTTATTTCGCTAAGCATAACACCCTCAAGGTCCATCCATGTTGCTACACATGGCCAGATTTCATTCTTTCTCATTGCCATGTAGTATTCCATGGTATAGATAAACCACATCTTCTTGATCCATTTGTCCGTTGATGGACACTTAGGCTCTTTCCATGATTTGGCTACTGTTGAGAGTGCCGCTATGAACATGGGGGTCCATGTGCCCCTATGCATCAGCACTCCTGTATCCCTTGGGTAAAATCCTAGCAGTGCTATTCCTGGGTCATAGAGGAGTTCTATAGTTAATTTTTTGAGGAACCTCCACACTGTTTTCCAGAGGGGCTGCACCAGTTTACTTTGCCACCACCAGTGTAGGAGGGTGCCCATTTCTCCACATCCTCGTCAGCATCTAGAGTCCTCTGATTTGCTCATTTTAGCCACTCTGACTGGCGTGAGGTGGTATCTCAGTGTGGTTTTGATTTGTATTTCCCTGATGAGGAGGGATGCTNTATCTCAGTGTGGTTTTGATTTGTATTTCCCTGATGAGGAGGGATGCTAAGCATCGTTTCGTGTGTCTGTTGGCCATCTGGATGTCCTCTTTGGAGAAGTGTCTGTTCATGTCTTTTGCCTATTTCCTCACTGGATTGTTTGTTTTTCGGGTGTGGAGTTTGGTGAGTTCCTTATAGGTTTTGGATACTAGCCCTTTATCTGACATGTTATTTGCAACTATCTTTTATCATTCCATTGGTTGCCTATTAGTTTTGTGGGTTGTTTCTTTGCCGTGCAGAAGGTTTCAATCTTGATGAGGTCCCAAGAGTTCATTTTTGCTCTTGATTCCCTTGCTTTTGGGGATGTGTCAAGTAAGAAATTGCTGTGGCTGAGGTCAAGGAGGTTATTTCCTGCTTTTTCCTCTAGGGTTTTGATGGTTTCCTGTCTCACATTCAGGTCCTTTATCCATTGTGAGTTTATTTTTGTGTATGGTGTGAGAAAATGATCTAGTTTCATTCTTCTGCATGTTGCTGTCCAGTTTTCCCAACACCATCCTTTAAAGAGGCTGTCTTTTTTCTGTTGTATACTCTTTCCTGCTTTGTCAAATATTAGTTGGCTATATATTTTTGGGTCCAATTCTGGGTTCTCTATTCTATTTCATTGGCCTGTGTGTCTGTTTTTGTGCCAATATCATACTGTTTTGATGATGACAGCTTTGTAGGAGAGGCTAAAGTCTGGGATGGTGATGCCTCCCATTTTGGTTTTCTTCCTCAATATTACTTTAGCTATTTGGGGTCTTTTGTGGTTCCATACAAATTTTAGGATAATTTGTTCTAGTTTTGAGAAGAATGCTGGTGCAATTTTGATTGGGATTGCATTGAATGTGTAGATTGCTTTGGGTAGTAATGACATCTTAACTATATTTATTCTTCCAATCCATGAGCATGGAATGTGTTTCCATTTCTTTGTGACTCCTTCAATTTCCTTCATAAGGTTTCTATAGTTTTCATCATACGGATCTCTTATATCTTTGGTTAAGTTTTTTCCTAGGTATTTTATGTTTTTCTATGCAATTGTGAATGCCATCAGTTCTTTGATTTCTCTTTCTGTTGCTTCACTGTTGGTGTATAAAAATGCAACCAATTTGTGTACGTTGATTTTGTATCCTGCAACTTGGCTGAATTCATGGATCAGTTCTTGTAAGCTTCTCTTGGAGTCTGTTGGATTTTCTATGTAGAGTATCATGTCATCTGCGAAGAGTGAAAGTTTGACTTCCTCTTTGCCAATTCTGATGCCTTTGATTTCCTTTTGTTGTCTGATGGCTGATGCTAGGACTTCCAGCATGATGTTAAACAACACTGGTGAGAGTGGACATCCCTGTCGTGTTCCTGATCTCAGGAGGAAAGCTCTCAGGTTTTCCCCGTTGAGGATGATGTTCGCTGAGTGCTTCTCATAGATGGCTTTTATGATGTTTAAGTAAGTTCCCTCTATCCTGACTGTCTCTAGGGTCTTTATTAAGAAGGAATGATGTATCTTGTCAAATGCTTTTTCTGCATTTGTCGAGAGGATTATATGGTTTTTATCTTTTTCTTTTTTTGATGTGATGTGGCACATTTATTGATTTGTGAATATTGACGCAGCCCTGTAACTCATGCATGAATCCCAGTTGATCTTGGTGGATAATTCTTTTTATGTGTTGTTGAATTTGGTTTGCAAGTATCTTGATGAGGATTTTTGCATCTGTATTCATCAGGGATATGGTTCTGTAGTCTCTTTTTTTGCTGGATCTCTGTCTGGGTTGGGAATCAAAGTGATGCTGGTTTTGTAAAATGAGTCCCGAAGTTTTCCTTCAATTTCTATTTTTTGGAATAGCTTGAGAAGAATGGGTATTAATTCTTTTTTAAATGTCTGGTAGAATTCCCTAGGGAAGCCATCTGGCCCAGGGCTCTTATTTGTTGGAGACAGTTCATAACTGATTCTATTTCTTCACTAGTTATGGGTCTTTTCAGATTTTCTATGTCTTCCCGTGTGAATTTTGATAGTGAGTGTGTGTTTAGCAATTTGTCCATTTCTACTAAGTTGTCCAATATGTTGGCATATAATATTTCAAAGTATTCCCTGATAGTTGCTTGTATTTCTGAGGGTTTGGTTGTAAAAAGTCCATTTTCATTCATTATTTTGTCTATTTGAGTGTTGTCTCTTTTCTTTTTAGAAGCCTGCCTTGGGGTGTGTCCATTTTGTTTATTTTTTCAAAAAACCAACTCTTGATATCATTGATCTGTTCAACTGTTTTTTTGGCTTCTGTATTATTTATTTCTGCCCTGATTTTTATTATTTCTCTTCTCCTACTGGGTTTGGGGTGCTCTTGTTGCTCTCCCTCTAGTTCCTTTAAGGTGAGCTGTTAGATTTTGCACTTGCACTTTTTCTAGTTTCTTGAAATAGGCCTGGAGTGCAATGTACTTTCCTCTTAGGATTGCCTTTGCTGCATCCCATAGAGTTTGGATTGTTGTATTTTCATTTTCATTTGTTTCCATATATTTTTATTTTCTTCTCTAATTGCCTGATTGGCCCATTCATTCTTTAGTAGGGTGTTCTTTAACCTCCATGTTTTTGGAGGTTTTCCAGACTGCTTCCTGTGATTGATTTCAAGTTTCATAGCATTGGGATCTGAAAGTGTGCATGGTATGAACTCAATTCTTTTATATTTATTGAGGGCTGCTTTATATCCCAGTATGTGATCTATCTTGGAGAATGTGCCGTGCACAGTTGAGAATAAAATGAATTCCCTGGCCTCAGGATGTAGAGTTCTAAGTATATCTGTCAAATCCATTTGGTCCAATGTGTCATTCAAATCCATTGTGTCTTTAGTGATTTTCTGTCTAGTTGATCTATCATTGCTGTACGTGGAGTATTAAAGTCCCCTTCTATTAGCACATTCTTGTCTATAAGATTGTTTGTGATTGTTTTATATATTTAGGTGCTTCCATATTCGGTGCGTAGACATTGATAATTGTTAGTTCTTC
Organism: Hyaena hyaena; assembly: GCF_003009895.1. Lineage (NCBI taxonomy): Eukaryota > Metazoa > Chordata > Mammalia > Carnivora > Hyaenidae > Hyaena > Hyaena hyaena. The sequence continues at coordinate 7,938 of NW_024081925.1, forward strand.
CTGATGGATAGACCTTGTAAGTATTATATAATGCCCTTTTTCATCCCTTGTTACTGTCTTTACTTTAAAGTCCAGTTTTTCTGATATTAGTATAGCTACTCAGGCTTTCTTTTGACTTCCCGTAGCATGATAGATAGTTCTCCATCCACTTACTTTTCATCTGAAGGTGTCCTTCAGTCTAAAATGAGTTTCTTGTAGACAGCAAATCGATGGATTTTGTTTTTTTATCCATTCTGCTACTGGAGCATTCAGCCCATTTACATTCAGTGTTATTATTGAAATATGTGGGTTTAGAGCCATTTTGTCATTTGTGGTATTCATGCTTTTGGTGGTGTCTCTAGTATCTTGCGTTCCTTGCATCCTTGCAACATTTCCCTCAGAGAGTCCTCCTCAGGATTTCTTGTACGGCTGGTTTAATGGTGACAAGTTCTTTCAAATTTGTTTGTTTGGGAAGACTTTTATATCTCTTTCTATTCTGAATGAACAGCTTGCTGGATAAAGGATTCTTGGCTGCGTATTTTTTCTGTTCATCACATTAAGTATCTCCTGCCATTCCTTTCTGGCCTGCCAAGTTTCATTAGATATATCTATCACCACTCTGATAGGTTTCCCTTTGTATGTCAGGGCCCTTTTCTCCCTAGCTGCTTTCAAAATTCTCTTTGTCCTTATATTTTGCCAGTTTCCCTATGATGTGTTGTGCAGAAGATCGATTCAAGTTACGTCTGAGGGGAGTTCCCTGTGCCTCTGTGATTTCAATGTCTGTTTCCCTCTCCAGGTTGGGGAAGTTCTCTGCTATAATTTGTTCCAGGACTCCTTCAGTGCCTTTCCTTCTCTCTTCCTCTTCTGTAATTCCTATGATATGGATATTGTTCCGTTTGATTGTATCGCTGAGCTCTCGAGCTCTTCTTTCATGTTCCTGGATCAGATTATCTCTCTTTTCCTCAGCTTCCCCTTTTTCTATAATTGTGTCTTCTAAATCTCTTACTCTCCTTTCTGCCTCTTCAATCCATGCATTGGACGCCTCCCCATTTTATTATGTCTCATTTACTGCATTTTTTAATTCATCATAACTATTTTTGAGCTCCATAGTGTTTGTAGCAATAGTTTCTCTTATGTCTTTCATGCTTTTTTGAAGTCCAGTGATTACTTTTATGATTATTGTTCTAAATTCTTGTTCAGTTTTGTTGCTTCTATCTGTTTTGAGCAGTTCTCTAGCTGTCATTTCTTCCTGGAGTTTCTTTGGAGGAGAGTTCTTACATTTCATCATTTTGGTTAGCTTTCTGTCTCTCGTTAATTTTAAAAGCTTGTTGTACACATGGCCCCTGCGAGTTCTGCTGTATTAGAGAGGGCTCTTTTGACTGTTCAGGGCCTGTCTGTTCAGGAAGTGTTCTTTGAATGGTGTCTCTTGTTTTCTCTCGTTGAGCATTTGGTTATTTTGTTTCCCTGCTCGTAGTGGTATTTGGGGCTTTCCATCATGTGTAGTTTGGCTTATTTCTTGAGGCAGTCCCGGAAAAAGAAAACAGACAACCACACAGGGAACAAAGTTACACAAATGCACAGAGAAAACCAATAGACAGGCAAACCCAGGCTCAGGTGAAAACAACAACAACAACAACAACAACAACAACAAGGGTGGTCTCTGGAGGTGATGGGTATGGTTTGGTGTAGGCAGGTCTAGTCTCCACTGTGTCCTGCTGGCTGCTCCCTGAGGCCCAGCCTTGGTGGTTGTGGGAGGAAAAATAGCATTGTCCCAGTCCCTTCTCAGCCAAGTGTTGCAAATCACTGCTTTGGGTCGGATCTCCCTGTGCTGAGGACATAGCCAAGGTGGGCTGATCTATGCCCCACACCCTGGCTGTTTCCAGGTCCTAGTCTATGGGCTTTGTTTATACCACTGGGAACAGTCCTGCAGGTCTCTGCTTCCCTGCTGGTGGGGGTTCAGTGAGGGGTGGGGGAAGTGTTGCAGCCTCAGATCCACTGCGGCAAGCAGAGATACAACCTTGGATCTGAGGCCTCTGTGCCCAGTGTGCAGGGAACTTAGGTGCTCCAGGTCCGCAGCCGCTTGCACTGCTGCCACCGCTTTTGCTGCCACAGCAGCTTCAGAAATTGGGAATTTTTTAAATCTTTGTTGTAGAATTTATTGTGTAAGATGGGAGCACCTAATTTTTTAATGAAATTTAAATAAAGAGAATAAATATTTTTAATGAAAATACAAATTGAAGATCATCTTACAGAGGTTGTTAACATCTATTTCCTGGCATTTTCCTTCTACATGTTAAAATGTAAATACCGTGGGGAAATCTTGTAGTATATGCTCTTGATAGTTGTATTTTGTCATTTCTTATTTTGTATTTTACAGTTGGTCAGTTGCCTGAAAAGGTTTGTATGTTATTGGTATCAGAATATAAATTCAGTGTCTTTTATACACAAGCTAGAAATTCATGTGAGTGATCTGGGAGGTACATGACCTTTGTACTTCATAGCCCTTGCTCCAATTCTGAAAGTAAACTATGTAAATGATCTAAGATGTCAGGTTAAAACTTTTGTTGGTTTTCAACCAAGGGAATTACTAAATACATTGAGATGCCTCCATTTGTACTATGATGGATCATACCGTATCACAGTACTATGTTATCTAATTACTTTGTGAAGGTATATTATTAGCTGGCATGGTGATACTGCATACAGGTCACAGAATATTATAAAGTGGCTTTGTTTAACATCTGTGTACCTCATTTTTCTGATAAGTAAAACAGGGATAATAATAATACCTACATTATAGATTTGTTGTAGGGATTAATTAAAGGAAAAACTAAGAACAGTGCCTGGCACATAGTAGGTGTTCAGTGAGTCTTAAACACTAGTATTAGCAGTAGTGATATTCTCTCTTTAGGTCTAGCTTTTTAGTATACAAATGATTAATACCATTTTATCTTAGGTATTCACTTCTGTATTTTGGCAATTAAAGACAGATATTTAATCATTACCTCTCTCCCTGTCCTTCCCTCTGTTTCCCTCCCTTCCCACTTCCCTTCTTTTCTCCATTGTAAATTCTTAGACTTGTCGCTGTCTAGCTGGAGTGTTAATAAGTTCAGGTTGTAAATATTGCTCTATGAACTGTGGCAATTTGATTAGGAGATCGAATTTGAAGCTATGTAACTCAGAGGAGGCAAAGAGACCCAGACATCCAATTCTTTGATTTCTAATTTTTATTTTTTAAAATTCAGATTAAATTTTGTAGTTCACATTTATTTAAGCATTGATTTTTTTTTTTTTTAGAAAACATTATTTAAATTCAAGTTAGTTAACATACAGTGTAGTATTGGTTTCAGGAGTAGAATCCAGTGATTCATCACTTACATACAGCACTTAGTGCTCATTTAAGCACTGTTTTTTAAAATAAAGTTCCTACTTGTCTCTTGTTATTTTATTCTCCTGCCTAACAACCAGCCAGTCAACTAGAGTGGAATGTCACTTTCCAAGCAAATCACTGTGGCCTATGAATATGTTCCAGAGGTGTGTATGTGTAATAATTCCATCCTGAAAAATCTCCCACACACTTTTTGTCTGTCTTATAGGTAGGGATGTGGGTAAGCCTAATCAGCTAGTCTGGATGGTTGGTGGAAACCAAATATAGATATTTCATATAATATATTTATGTACATGTTATGACTATGTTTTGAAGGTTAACTGTTAATTTCACTTTTTTAGGGTTAAATTACTTTCTGTTAATCTGCATTTTTCTCTGTAGATTTATTTTCTTGGTTTTAAAATTCTTTTGTTTTTTCTTTTATTACTAACTTTCTAGCCCCACCTTTCCACTCTAGCTGAATTGTCTCTAGTATCCCTAAATGTATATTAAATGCTTTCTCTTCTAAGATCAATCCCATTTTTTTCTTTGACTACTGATATTTCTTTATCAGTCATTTAGTTCATAATTACTCTCCTTCGATATGGGAATATTGTTTAAGGGCATTGACTTTGGAGAATAACACACTTGTATTATCTCACTTCCGTCTTTTAACAACTATGAGCTATGATTAAGTTACATTATATCTGTGAGCCTCAGATTCCCCATCTGTAAAATGGGGATAAATAATAGAATATACTTTAAGGCCTGTTGCACAAATTAATCTTAAAATATATGTAAAAGTGCTTACTGTGGTGCTTGGAACATAGCTAACCCTCAATAGATGATAAATATACTTTCGTTGTTGCTATCCATATTATGACTACCTGTCCCTTCTCCTCCCTAGTCATTTCAGCTTTGTGTCCACCGATGTTCTGTTTTGGAGGTTCTTTGTATGATGGAGTGCTCCAGGGGCAGGAAGGGCTATTATCAAACTTGAGAGAGTTTGTATTTAAGTTGAGAAATTGCCAGCTTCTAGTAATTTACTCAATAAATGTGTCTGCTCCAAGGCTCATTAGCTCCATATAATGTAGTGAGTTTTGAGGGATCTGGGAGCTGATCAGGGGAAAAAAAAAAAAGATGACATGAAAGTAGTAGCTTTATTTGGGTGATGCTTTGACAGATTTGCATGTAAGGGAAACCCCTCATAGCTTGAGACCTTTTAGAGACAATAGCAGAGGGCCACTACATGTAAGGGGAAGAGAGCAAGGGAACTCCTGGGGCTGAGGAGGATCAGAGAGGAAACATAAGTATCTAGATTATATCACCTCAGTAGTGCAGTGGGGAGTTTTTGGGCCAGAGAACTCCAAAAGCAGCATTAGTTAGGGTCTTTTATAGCTATAGAGTTTATTTTATCTTTGGCTGGCAGATGTTGGGTACAGTTTTCACAGTGAATGCAAACCAAGCATGTTCTAAATGGCTGAAAATCTGCTTATTTGCACTATATTTAAAACAATTGTATGTGTAGAAGTGAGTTTGGCACCTGTGGGTTTTTATTGGCTCTTTGCTGTAAAGTAAATAAGATAGGGCCCATATATAAAGGCAGTCTTTTAAACTATTTATATAACATACCCCAAAATATTTAACATCTGGTTCCTACCTCAGGAAATTCATGCTCTATAGTGGAATATTAAATACTATGATAAATACTATAATCAAGGTTTGAACTAAGACCTTGGGAGTGACATGAAGAAAGATCCCTTCCAGGAAAAATACTATTTTTGTGGTGTTTCCAGGTTCTTTAAAAGCATAGTCCAGGTGAGGAAAACACTCAACATTGTCGGCTCCTGGTGAGCAACAACATGCTTCATTACTTTTTGAATTTTAAAACTTTGCCACCCCTTCAATATCTATGGGTTACATATTCATGTTCGGTCACTATAGCTTTGGGCTTACATGTCTCATTTCTGCATTTCATGTAAAAGAAAATGTCTCTTTTAGTATATTATGGTATTAGTGGAGAGGGAAGAGTGTATTCTAGTACTTTACTAAAATAAATGGTCACTATTTCAAAAATGGAACTAGGAAGGTGCTTATGTATAGTTTGTGAAATTTGAGATATTCAGAACTCAATAGGTATTTGAAAATGGAAAGACTTTTCAACTTGGTAGATCAGGTTTGTACTGAAACTGCTGAGCAAATTCACTGTAAGTACCCTAGAAAGGCAGTCTTTATGAAGAGATTTAGATAATTTTTTTAATGGAAGGGATAAAATGTTCTCTGTTTCCTGGTTGAGACACCACAGGAGCTTGATCTCCTCTGAGTGTTAATCTCTGAACCCTTATACTGAAAAAAGTGGCCTATGGCTTCTCTTAATCCTGTCTTTTATCCCATTGCTAGTAGAGTCAGCTCTACTTGCAGAAAAGAAGAACCAGGTTTTTGACATCCTAAGTTAGACAGTATATTTTCTTCAGAAAATGTTTGCAAGGAGGATGCAGTTGGAATACTACTACTAGTGCTAATTATATTATAGATTAAATACAAAGTTGTAAACTGACCTTGGAATTCAACCATCATTGAGAACTTTGTCTCTGGCAAAATAGAGTAGCAGAATTGAGTTTGTGTGTTGCATCAGGGCTATAAAGAATTTATGTGCCTCAAAAACTTCAACAGTATTGTTTATGACCATTAAATAAGTAATTTTGTTTAAAATAAGTATAATATTATTAGCAAATAGAATGGTACTTGAAGAGAGCTCAGTTTAGGAATTTTATAAAAGCCTGGCTATGATTCTGGTGCTAGCTCATTAATTTTGTGGGGAGAACTCATGACAACATAGAGACATTCTGTAAATGTTTAAGCACATCTATATATGTATTAAAATGATCTACTGCTTATAAATCTTTTAGTCAGTTACATAGAAATGTTTTCAACCTTTATTTTTTTTTATATTTTTAAAGTTTATTTTTACTTATTTTAAGAGAACAAGGGACACAAAATCCCAAACAGGTTCTTCCCTGTCAGTGCAGAGCCTGATTCAGGGCTTGAACTCACAAACGGTGAGATCATGACCTGAGCCAAAGTCAAGAGTCTGGTGCTTAACTGAGTGAGCCACCCAGGCACCCTGTTTTTCAACCTTTCTAAGCCCTAATTGGCTTAACTGTTATAAAACCAAATTCCTCAGCAGTGAGGAAAATAGAAATTTGAACAAATGCTATTAAGTTATTTCAGAACTTCTTAACTTTGGCCTGTGTAACTTTGACTTTCACTGTTTTATCGAAGAGTACCTCTCAATACTCTGTCATTGGCAAGTTTAAGATGTGTAAAGATGTGTATGTATGTATTGTTCATTGTTTTTTTTTTTCTTCTTTATTTATTTCTAGGAGAGAGAGAGAGAGAGACAGCGTGAGCAGGGGAGGGTCAGAGAGAGAGGGAGTCACAGACTCTGAAACAGGCTCCAGGCTCTGAGCTGGCAGTCAGCACAGAGCCCGACGCGGGGCTCGAACCCACAAACCGCGAGATCATGACCTAAGCGAAAGTCAGACGCTTAACCGACTAAGCCACCCAGGTGCCCCTGTTCATTGGTTTTTAAGAGCCGCCATGAAAGGACTTATTTAATTTTGCTGGTCAGTGGCCTTTGTTGGCTTGAGCGAAGTAAAAAAATTATAGAAGTTAATATCCTCCATATTTTATGATTTTATGCAAAGTGTGATCTATACATTAATGTGTAAGAGACACCACTTTTGTCTTAAGGTCTACGTGAAAAGGGAAAAATGTGCATATCTTCTATATCAAAATCTTTTGACTGAAAAATGTAATTTTGAAATATTAATAAAAAGGAGAGTTTGGATCATCTGTTATGGCTTGTACATGTATCATGGCTATTATATTCTTGAGTTGCCTGTAATTGTTTAGGCAAAGGGGCCTACAGTTATGTTTTTAAATATTATAGTTGATACAGTGATTACACACCACATACAGGACTTCAGGGACTACATGTTTTTGCTGATTTATTTGCTGTTCTTATTCTACTTTAGTAATTCAAATACATGAAGAGTCCATTGTGAAAAATGCAATGTTGGAGTAGAAGAAATTAGAAATAATAATAGTTGCTTTGTCTAAAATCATAAAATGGTCAAAAATTTAAAACTTCCTGTTAATTTGTTATGGTAGTGATATAAATGAAATTTTTCTGCAGTGTGTTATTTTACTTTGACATAATTTGTCTCTACCTTCAGATAGAATCCTTTATCCCTATTAAAACTAAGTAAAGAATTATTTAAGGAACATTATGGGACACAATCTTTAAACATTACAGTATCACTACTCAGTATAGAATCTGAAGCCAATGGGGAACAAAATGAAAGTTATAAAATTTAATAAATTTTTGTTGATTTTAAATTTTCAAAGATCATTTTTTAAGGTTTCTGAAAACTTTATGTCATTTTGGCCTACCATAGTCATGTTTTGTTTAAGTTTTTCAATGTTCAGTGTTTGTTAATAATATTTAGTTATTTAAACAGTTCTTCCTATAGGAGTTCAAATAAGCTGTTTTTGTTTTCCATGGGGAGATAGTTGTCTTACCTGCACTTTGGCAATCATTTTTACTGGTTGTATCTTTGGGAACATGTGTTCCAGGTACTAAATAACTGCTGTACAAATGAACCTTGAGACAACAAACCATCCCTGAACTGGGAATTATTTGCAAATTCAAGACTATCAGTTAAAAGTGCTAATAGTGAAATTGACTCAAATCATTGGTTGATTTTTGTGTCTTTTCCTACCAAAAATATGTTATAATAACACCTTATTCACAACTCAGTATAATTTTCAGTTTTAGATGACTTATACTCTTGACTCGTTAAAGGAGTGAATCATTTTGTTTTGTCAGATTAATTTTACCACTACGTCAGAAAACTACATGGTGTGGTTATTTATAAAAACTACTTGAAGTAGATACATGGCAAATCATTGTGAGGTAAAGTATCTTCAGATTAATAATTATATCCATTTAAAGGTTATTTATGTGTCATAAGGATGGAAATCACAACAGCAGATATTAAATTACCCTGTTTAATACACACAACAATCATATGTCTGGGTTCAGTGCTTCAATAACAAGCATAATTATAAACAAAATTACATATAGTAACTGCCTTCTGTATTTCTGTTGTCATCCTAGTCTAAGCTCTTATCACCTCGCAGCTGGATATCTCTTCTGTGTGTCTGTCTTCTCCTCTCTCCAATTCAATCAATCATGACAGATTTGAGTGTTAACTATGTGCTAGAAACAGTACACAAAACTGAGAACACAGTAGGGACGAACAGAGACCAAGTTCTTACTACATTAAGTTTACAGTATAGCAAGGAAGACTGACATTGATAAGCAGTTGTAATTTGATAATTGGAATGTGTTATAAAAGGAGAAGTTAGGAACCTTGGGAGACTATCACAGGACCAGCAGTAACCTGATCTGAGATTAAGAAGGACAAATAGGAGATAGCCAGGTAAAGGAGTTTGGGTGGGTCTGGGGGTGGGGGTTTTCGGGGGTGCTCTAAGCAGAGCAAAGTGGACATGGAAGGGCTGAGATTGACAAAGAACTTGAGCTTCAACCAAGTATTGTTATACGGAGGAAGACTTTGCACACTGACTTCAGAATGTAGACAGAGGTTTCAGAAGTTGGATTCTACTTGGATCTAAATACTAATCCTAACTTGTATAATTTATTATCTTTGTGACTTTAGGCAAATGACTTAGTGACTGCAAAGCTGGATTTCCTGGCCTGTAAAATAGGACAGTAAATACCTTTATCATAAGATTGATGTGAGGATTTAAATGAGGCAATGTATGTAAAGCTCTTAGCATAGTGCCTGACACATAATAAATGCTCATTAAATGGTAGCTAGTATTTAGGTAGAATAGACCAAACTTGCTGATCTCTGCAGGCTCCTTTTTAGCCTTTGATTCTTTTGCCAATCCTGCATATTACAGCTCATAACCCTTCTTTGAAATTCTACAGTCTGAAAGCTCTGAAAACAGAATTTTCTCATTTAGCTACAAAACCTGAACTGAGTTGAAGCTGTATGTAGTCTTCATCTATCCTGTTTTGTGGCATATTCATGTTTGACTGTTAACCTTGAATACATTTGATTTAGGGTGCTACCCCTGATCTTGGCTATATTTTGTAATATATGGAATGCATACCATATTCTTTTCTAAAATATTAAATACTCTAAATTCCAAAATGCATCTGACTTCAAGGGTTTTAGATAAGAGATTGTGGACTTGTACCACCTGAAGCCATCTTTCTAAAATGCTACTTTCTCCATGTCTGTCTCTGAATCAGGAAATCATAAGGACTCACAGTGCTTGTGAGACTTAAGTCTAAACTACTCCCTGTGTTTTCTGTGTTTTTCAAAATTGTCCCTAACTTGTCCCCACCCTACATGTTCAAAATTTAATACTTTTCAACTCAAACCCTTTGTTTTAGAAGGCTGCTTCCGTAAAGTAAAATAAAATGCTAATGCTGCTGCTTCTACCTAACTTCCTTCCTGTCCTCTCTTTCTGGCTACTCAAATCCTACCCAATGGTTAGGGTACAGTTTTTTATAGTTTTTTAATTAAGCTACACTTATCTATTCTCTGAATTCCTGTTGTACTTATTTATTCACCAAATATTTGAGCAGGCATTATGTGCCAGCTACTGTTCTAAGTGTTAGAAATCTAAAAGTGAATAAGACAGGTAAATTAAGGTCTCTGGTTTAGGGAATTTGTTTTCTATAAACTAGGACACAAATAAGTAAATAAGTGTACAGTATGATTTAGGATACTGGTTAATGCTGAATAAAATAGGACGTGTGATGGTGCCATGGAAGGAGGAGGGGTGACATACCTCAGAATCCATAGTTTAGCATTTGTTTATGTGTGGTTAGATTTTACTCACTGGTTAGACTGTAGAGGACTTAAGGGCAGAGTTATATCTTAAACTTGTGGTGTAAATTTCTGGGCATATAATGGGTACTCCAACATATTAATGTTTGGTTGAGACATTTCTCTCTTTTTTTTTTTTAAACAGAGAAGGTAAACATTTCTTTATTAGATGTTGAGGACCAGTTGGCTAACTACTTGATATCAGAGTATCTGTTATGTACAAGATAACTGTGCTGGTTTTTGAAATATTTTTTATTTATGTAAAATTAGCTTTCCTTTCTGTTGATTTTTATTCCTAGACTCAGAAAGATGAAGTTTCATGTCCAAACAATTTTCCCATTTGAAATAGTTTAGTACACAGCAAATAAACATTATTTCTATACTTATAGAAGAAGTTACTATACTTAGAAACCTAGATTATTTCTGTAATTGTTTCTGATTAAATCAGATACTGAGTGATTTCCTCCAGTTCATTAGTGTGATTTTCTTAAGACCTAAGTTGCAAACATGCATTTCCTGAAGGCTTTACCCTCAGTCCTGAAGCTGAATATGGTAGTTTCACAGAAGAGCCTGGTGGATTTCTGTATCAGAGTCCTGCCTCTTGGCAGTTAAAGACTGAAGTTCATGGTGAAACAGTTTAAGACTGAGCATATCTTGTTATGACAGATTTATGAAATTTATTCAGTGGAGTAACATGGTCTTTTAGTTAATGGAGAAAATTGAAGCCCCTTACTCCAATATCCTGTTTGATTTCTGATAGATACACATGTTGTTCATTATAAATTGAAAGAACATCTTGAGAAGAAAATCCCAAAAGGAAATTTTTCTTGTCATAAAAAATTGTGGAAAGAATTTTGTTCTGTAGTAGACAAGAACTCAGGTGGGTTAAAATTTGAGGCTTTTGATTTGCCAGTACTTCTGAGATGGTGTCTTTATGTTTACAAAAATATAAAAATATTACCTTATTGAAATGATGAAATGGACAGTTTGGGATGCTAACAACAGCAAAGTAAGGTGGAGAATAGGAGCTTAATGTCTGTAATCTTATCCTCTCAGCTACTAGACTTTTCCCCTTCAAGGGCAGGGCCTTTAAATCTAGTACACTGAGAAATCATCTATCATCAGACCATAAGTGCTAATGATTATGGAAGACGACAATGTCTAAGATGACATGTACATGTCTGAAAATGATGCTTACTGTTAGGAGATAAAATAATGTTTTGGATTAATTTTAAATAGAAGCAGTAATAATTAAATTTGAATGCTGAAGTTTGTTTTCCTCCTGTCTTATAAGAATCAAACCTCTACATTGATCTCAGTTCTAAAAATCAGAATAGATTTAGCTTTTGTACAATAAAAACAACTGAGAGGTATTCAACTAAAAAAAAAATCTTTATAATAATGTATTTGAATTCCTAAACCTTATGCTCAGTTTGGTTAACAGATGATTAAATGGCTTTGAATTGCCTTGATTGTTCTTTTTTTTTTTTAATATTTTTTTATTTATTTCTAGGAGAGAGAGAGAGAGAGAGACAGCGTGAGCAGGGGAGGGTCAGAGAGAGGGAGATGCAGACTCTGAAACAGTCTCCAGGCTCCGAGCTGGCAGTCAGCACAGAGCCCGACGCGGGGCTCGAACCCACGAACCGCGAGATCATGACCTAAGCGAAAGTCAGACGCTTAACCGACTAAGCCACCCAGGCGCCCCTTGCCTTGATTGTTCTTACTGGATGATAAAGATCAGAGTGAAGAAAGGATGAAGAGTTGAAAGGCAGGCCTTTGAAGAGTATTTCCTTCTGTTACTGCCACTGATCTAAATAGGTATTTGGGAGGGATGTTGTCCAGAGATTTCAAAGCCTGGATCAGTGGTTGATATAGATGACCTTACTTAAGGGCCTTACTAACATGAAAAGTATATAGAGGGTATTTCAGGGTACTACCCTATATGAGATCTCAGAATTTCTCTATTGTGATCTTTCATTAATCTCATCTCCAACTATACTGCAACCTCCATAAAGGAATATGGCATGTTTATCTTGCTTACGATTGTGTTCCTAGTGCTCAGCACTGAACAGGTGTATAGCAGATACTCAAATATTTATTCAGTTGAACTGAACATGGTATTCTGTGTCATATTGCCTCTGTCCTTTTTAGCAAACAAAACTGCATAAATATTTGATCCTTCATTTTTATTGTGATGGCCCACTTACATATTTCAAAAAGAAAATAGTAAGATTTTGTGACTAAGTTTTTTAGTTGGTGGTGAGATTTTTGAAGTACATACAATTTAGTTGTCCAATTTCTGTATGAGAATAATTGCACAGTATTTTTAAAACATACACCATGTAACAGCCATAAGAGTTGGATCTTTACATCTTGCTGTTTTTGTTAATTTCTGCCTGATTGAGAAAATTAAAGCTTAATTTTCTTACAATAATGACTCTTACATTTCAATCAGAACTTCAGCGTTAGAGTTTATAAGTAAATCAGACATTTCTCTTTTTCTTAAGGGCTTGAAACTCTGGAGTGATACTTTTATAATTATACAATACTTATACAATACCATACTAGGTTATATTTAATATAACTGATCACAAATGAAGTTTAATAAACTCTAATTGCTTGACTAATGCACAAGCTTATTGCTTTTCTAGAGTTGATTTTAATGAAAATATATGGCCACCGTACTTATTGGTGAAATATGCCCTCATCATACTGTTGCTTATCATTTGATTTGCACTGTAAAAGCTTACTAAAATGACTTGAATCAATGCTTTTAATTCAGGGGTGTGACTCTAATGAAGCTTTGTTTTTGGCCACTTTTGTTTTTTTGTTTAAAAAAATTAACTCTACAGTAGGTCTATAGTGTGTACACAAGAGTAAAATCTAAAATGTCTGCTTATATCTCATTTGTGAGAAGATGGTTGTATTTATATAGATTACATTCAGATAAAATTTCAGAGTTTGTCTCTGTAGAACATCATCATAAATGTAAAAAATTAATAAAAGATATTATTAAATATTTAAATATTTTAATTAAAATTAAAATAATTAAAGATAATAAATCTTTAAAATAGTTTTTGTAATTGAATATAGTTGACACATAATGCTACATTAGTTTCAGGTATACAACATAGTGATTCGACTTCTTTATTTGTTTTTTTTATGTTCACCACAAATATAGAGGCAAATGTGTTTTAAAGTTTTTTAAAAAGTTTTAAACTATGTTTTAAAGGTCAATTTATATAAAAATGACTGCTTTAATCTTGTCAAGCCACTCTTTTTGTTAAATTACAGAGATTTGTGAAATCATATGGTGTCTTTCTCTGACATATTTCACTTAGCATTATACTCTAGTTCCATCCATGTCATTGCAAAATGACAAATGACAAGATTTCTTTCTTTTGTATGTATACATACACAATGGAATGTTACTATATATATATCTCACATCTTCTTTATCCACTCAGTGGAAACTTGACTGCTTCCATAATTTGGCTATTGTAAATAATGCTGCTATAAACCTCAGGGTGCATGTATCCCTTTGAATTTCCATTTTTGTATGCTTTGTGTAAAACCCTAGTAGTGCAGTTGCTGGATTGTAGGGTAGTTCTAGAAAACTCAAAATATGGAGGAAATTCCATATTTTCCATAGTGGCTATCACAGTTTGCATTCCTACCAACAGAGCACAATGATTCCTTTTTCTCTACATCCTCAATAACACTTGATATTTCTTGAGTTTCTTATTTGAGCCATTCTGACAGGTAAGAGGTGATATCTCATTGTAGGTTTGATTTGCATTTCTTTGATGATGAGTTGATGGTGAGCATCTTTTCATGTTATCTGTTGTCCATCTGGGTGTCCTCTTTGGAGAAATGTTTGTAACTTTTGTCCATTTTTAAATTGGATTGTTTATTGTTTGTGTGTTGATTTGTATCAGGTTTTTTATAATTTTGGATACTAACCCTTTATTGGATGTATCATTTGGAAATATCTTTCCCATTTAGTAGGCTACCTTTTAGTTTTGTTGATTGTTTCTTTTGCTGTGTAGAATCTTTTTATTTTGATGTAATCCCAGTAGTTTATTTTTGCTTTTGTTTCCCTTGCCTCAGGAGACATATCTGCTACCACTGATGTCAAAGAGGTTAATCCCTTTGTTCTCCTCTAGAATATTTATGGTTTCAGGTCTCACATTTAAAAAATATATTTTTAATGTTTATTTATTTTTGAGAGGGGGGTGGAAATGTGCGTGCGAGCCGGGGAAGGACAGAGAGAGAGGGAGACACAGAATCCAAAGCTGGCTCCAGGCTCTGAGCCATCAGCACAGATCCAGATGTGGGGCCCGAATCCATGAACCGCATAATCATGACCTGAGCAGAAGTCAGACACTTAAATGAGCTGAGCCACCCAGGTGCCCCAGATCTTACATTTAGATCCTTATCCTATATTGAGTTTATTTTTCTGTGTGTTGCAAGCAAGTGGTCCAGTTTTATTCTTTCCCATGTAGCTGTCCAGTGTTCCCAGCGCCATTTGTTGAAGAGATCGTATTTTTCCCATTGGATAATCTTTCCTGCTTTGTTGAAGATTAATTGGCTGTATAGTTGTGGGTTCATTTTTGAGTTTTCTATTTTGTTCCATCAGTCTTTTTGTCTGTTTTTGTGTCACTATCATACTGTTTTGATTACTACAGCTTTGTATAACTTCAAGTCTGGAATCATGATACCTTCAGTTTTGTTTTTCTTTTTCAGGATTGCTTTGACTACTTGGGGTCTTTTGTGGTTGCATACAAATTTTAGGATTCTTTGTTCGATTTCTGTGAAAAACACTGTTGGTATTTGATAGGGATTGCATTGAATATGTAGATTGGCTTGGGTAGTATACACATTTTAACAGTGCTTGTTCTTTCAATCAATGAGCATGGGATGTTTTCCCATCTCTTTTCCTCTTGAATTTTTTCCATCACCATTTTATAGTTTTCAGGGTACAGGTCGTTCACCTCCTTGATTAAGTTTACTTCTATGTATTTTATTATTTTTGATGCAACTGTAAATGACATTGTTTTCTTTCTCTTTATGCTGCTTCATTATTAGTTTATAGAAATGCAACAGATTTTTATATATTGATTTTTTTAAGCCTGCAGCCCTACTGAATTCATTTATCAGTTCTGGGATTTGTTTTGGTGGAGTGGATTTTGGGGTTTTGGGTTTTATTGGTGGGTTTTCTACATACAATATCATGTCATCTGCAAATAGTGGAAGTTTTACTTCTTTACCAATTTTTTTTACCAATCTTTTTTGCTTTTTACCAATTCTTTTACCAATTTGGATCCCTTTCATTTCTTTTTTGCTCTCTGATTGCTGTGGCTAGGACCTGTATTAATATGTTTAATAAAAATGGTAAGACAAACTTCCTTGTCTTATTCCTGACCTTGGGGGGGAAAGCTCTCAGTTTTTCCCCATTGAGTATGATATTAGCTGTTGGATTTCCGTAGATGGCCTTTATTTTGTTGAGGTATGTTCCCTACAAACCTACTTTGTTGTGGGTTTTTATCATGAATGAATGTTGTAGTTTTTCAAATGTTTTTTCTTCATTTATTGAAATAATGATGTTGAGAACAAACTGAGGACTGATGGGTATGGGGGGGAGGGGAGGAGGGTGATGGGCATGGAGAAGGGCACTTGTGGGGATGAGCACTGGGTGTTATATGGAAATCAACTTGACAATAAACTATTTATTAAAAAAAGAAATAATGATATGATTTTTATCCTTTTTCTTATTGATTGAGGTTTGAATATTGAACCACCCTTGCATCCCAGGAATAAATCCCACTTGATCGTGGTGAATGATTTTTTAAATATATTGTTAGATTTGATTTGCTAGTATTGTGTTGTGGATTTTTGCATCTATGTTTATTAGGGATATTGGCCTATAGTTCTCTTCTTTTAGTGGTGTCTTTATTTGGTTTGGTATCAGGGTAATGCTGGCTACATAGAATGAATTGAGAAGTTGTCCTTCCTCTTCTATATTTTAGAATAAGTTGAGAAGAATTCATATTAACTCTAAAAATGGGTATTAATTCTTTTTTATATGTTTGGTAGAATTCATCTGTGAAGCTGTCTGGTCTTGGACTTCTGTTTGTTGCACGTTTTTTTGATTACTGATTAAATTTCATTGCTGGTAATAGGTGTGTTCAAATTTTCTATTTCTTTCTGTTTCATTTTTGTTAGTTTATATGTTTCTAGGAATTTTATCTGTTTCTTCTCGGTTGTCCATTTTGTTGGCATATTGTTTTTCATAATATTCTCTTATAAATGTTTGTATTTCTATGGTGTTATTTCTTCTCTCTCATTGGTGATTTTATTTATTTGAGTCCTTACTCTCTTTTTCTTGATAAGAATGGCTAGAGGTTTATCAGTTAATTTTTTCAAAGAACCATCTCCTGGTTTCATTGATTTGTTCTATTTTTTTCATATTCTATATCATTTATTTCTTCTCACATATTCATTAATTTCTTCCTTGTGATGGTTTTAGGTTTTGTTTGTTGTTCTTTTTGTAGCTCCTTCAGATGTAAGGTTAGGTTGTTTGAGATTTTTCTTGCTATATAAACTTCCCTCTTTTTTTTTTTTTGCTGCATCCCCAAATTTTGGACCATTGTGTTTTTACTTTGATTTGTTTCCATGTACTTTTTAGTTTCTTCTTAGATTTCCTGGTTTACCCATTAATTGTTCAGTAGTATGTTGTTTAAGTTCCACGTATTTGTCGCTTTCCAGATTTTCTCTTGTGGGCGATTTCTAGTTTCATTGCGTTTTTGTCAGAAAAGATGCATGGTATGACTTCAATCTTGAATTTGTTAAGGCTTGTTTTGTGGCCTATATGTTATCTATTCTGGAGAATAATCAGTGTGCCCTTGTAAAGAATGTATTCGGCTGTCTTAGAATGCAGTGCTCTAAATATATCTGTTAGATCCATGTGTCATTTAAAGCCATTATTTCCTTGTTCATTTTCTGTTTAGATGATTTGTCCATTGATGTAAGTGGGGTATTTATGTTCCTTATTATAATTGGGTTACTATTGATTCATTCCTTTATGTTTGTTATTAA
Source organism: Hyaena hyaena (assembly GCF_003009895.1). NCBI lineage: Eukaryota > Metazoa > Chordata > Mammalia > Carnivora > Hyaenidae > Hyaena > Hyaena hyaena. The sequence continues at coordinate 25,311 of NW_024081925.1, forward strand.
CTAATACAGTACTTATTGTGTGCTTCAGTGTTGAGTGAATAAATTCTTACAGCTGTTATATATTCCTGTATAATTCCCTTTATTATTATATACTGTCCGTCTTTGTCTCTTGTTAGTCTTTGTTTTAAAGTCTACTTTGTGTGATATAAGTATTGCTACTCTGGTTTTCTTTTAATATTCTTTTGCATGATAGATGTTTCTTCATCCCCTCACTTTTGATCTGCAGGTGTCTTTAGGTATAAAATGAGTGTCTTGTAGGCAGCATATAGATGGGTCTTATTTTTCATACATTCTGACACCCTATGTCTTTTGATTGGAGCATTTAGTCAATGTACTTTCAAAGTAATTATTGATAGATCTGTATTTATTTCCATTTTATTACTTGTTCTGTGTTTTTCTGAAGATTTTCTTTGATCCTTATATTTCTCTCTCTCATGGTTTGCTGATTTCTTAAGTGATATATCTGCAGTTTTCCTCTTTTTTCTTTGAATATTTATTAGTGGTTTTTAATATGTGGTTATCATTTGGTTTGTATATAATCTCTTCTGTATATAGCAGTCTATAATAAGTTGATGGTCATTTAACTTTGAAACCATTCTTGTCCCTATTCAGGTATATGGTGTCATATTTTATATCCTTTTATTTTGTGAGTTCTTTGACTAATTTTTTTACAGAAAATTTTTTTGCTACTTTTATATCTCATACCTTCATACTGTCACTTTTGGTTTCTCTTTTAAAAAAATTAAAAAATTTTTTAATGTTTTTATTTATTTCTAGGAGAGAGAGAGAGAGAGAGAGAGAGAGAGCGAGCGAGCGAGCAGGGAAGGGTCAGAGAGAGAGGGAGCCACAGACTCTGAAACAGGCTCCAGGCTCTGAGCTGGCAGTCAGCACAGAGCCCGACGCGGGGCTCGAACCCACGAACCGCGAGATCATGACCTAAGTGAAAGTCGGACACTTAACCGACTAAGCCACCCAGGCGCGTCTCTTCTTAAAAAAAATTTTTAATGTTTTATTTATTTCTGAGAGAGGGAGAGAGAGACAGTGTGATCAAGGGAGGGTCAGAGAGAGAGGGAGACACAGAATCTGAAACAGGCTCCAGGCTCTGAGCTAGCTGTCAGCACAGAGCCTGATGCGGGACTCGAACCCACAAACCGTGAGATCATGACCTGAGCCGAAGTCGGACGTTTAATGGACTGAGCCACCCAGGCACCCCTTGGTTACTCTTTTCTACCCACAGAGTCCACTTTAGAATTTCTTACAGGGTTGGTTTAGTGGCCATGAACTCCTTTAGTGTTTGTTTGGGACACTTTATCTCTCCTATTCTGAATGATAGACTGGCTTGATAGAGTATTCTTGGCTGCTGATCCAGCACTTTGAATATGCCACTCCCTTGTGGTTTGGCAAGATTCTGATGAAAAATCCTCTGCTATCCTTATGGGGCTTTCTTTGTATGTTATGTTTTCTTTGGTTTTGCTGCTTTTATAACATTTTCTTTTTCACTATATTTTGGCAGTTTAACTACAATATGTCTTGGTATGGTTCTGCTTTTGTTGATTTTGATGGAATTTCTCTTTGCCTCCTAATTCTGGATATCTGGCTACTCCTCCAGATTAGGGAAGTTTTCAGCTATTATTTCTTTTAATACATTTTCTGCCCCCTTTTCTCTGTCTTCTCCTTCTAGGACTCCTGTACTATAAATGTTACACATTTGATGGAGTCACTGTATTCCCTAAATCTAGTCTCATTTTGCACAATTGTGTTTTCTTGCTTTTGTGCAGCTTGGCTATTTTTCATTACTTTGCTTTCTAGTTCATTAGTTCCTTCCTCTGATTTTTCCAGCCTTCTCTTCATTCTTTTTTTTTTTATTTTAAAATTTTTAACGTTTATATTTGAGAGACAGAGTGTGAGCAAGGGAGGGGCAGAGAAAGGGGGAGACACAGAATCCCAAGTAGGCTCCAGGCTCTGAGCTGTCAGCCCAGAGCCTGACATGGGGCTCGAACCCACAAACCGTGAGATCATGACCCGAGCTGAAGTCGGTCATGAAGTGAAGACGCTTAACTGACCGAGCCACCCAGGTGCCCCCAGCCTTCTCTTCATTCTGTCAAGAATGTTTCTCAGTTCATTTATGCCCTTTATCTCTGCTATGTCATTCATTATCTCTGTGTTATTTGTCTCACTCATATCTGTCTCCTCAAGCCAACTGAGTACCCTTACGATCATTGCTTTAAATACTTCGTCAGGCATGTTACTTATCTGTTTCACTTGCTGGCTGTGGTTTTGCCCTGTTCTTTCATAGGGATACATTTCTGTGTCTTCTTATGCTGTGTCTCTGTGCTAAGGAAGTCAGCCATGACTCCTGTTCTCGTGGGTCATGACCTTATGAAGAATAAGCACGGTAGTGGTTTCCCCTATCCCAGCGTCTGGCATTTCCAGGAGTGTCTCCAAGTGTGATCTGTGTACTTTACTGTTTTTTCCTGGCCACTTTATCCTTCAGGCCAGTCATCTGCAGAGGCTTTCTTTGCCTCTTGTGAGCAGTGTTTGGTCCCTGGACTGAATGTGGCCCATTTTGACTAGGTGTGCTCTGGTCTCCTTGTGAAATGAGACCTTTCCACTGCTGCCAAAACCAAGACTGCAAATCTCCCAAGTAGGTGGATACAGTGTGAGAAGGGGTTTAGACTAGGCTTCTCAATTCGGAGGCCCACAGTGCTGCCACTGAGGCAAATGAAAGTGGCACTTCCAGAATTGTGGTTCTACCAGGTATTGGGAGTGGGGTTTGGTGTAAGCAAGTTAGGTAGCAAGGGTTGGCATAGTGCTATTTCCCGTAGGTGGCCCTGTGCTTATGAAGAAAGGCAATGGAGGGAAATGGTACCTGCCCGTTTCTTTATTCTCTGAGGGTATTTGCTGCCTCTCTGGGATATATTCTGAAATGAGCAAATAACCTCCCCACCTTGTGGCCTAGGTACTCTTCAGATCACTGTTTCCATGCTGTTTGTCCATAGGTTATTTGCCTGCCTTCTCTCCAAGACCAGCCCCAATGTCCTCTAGGCTCTCTTGCAGCCAAGTCACTGACCTTTAAAACTCCGGGGTTTAAGCCCTGCTTCTTGTCAGAAATTATGAAATTGAGCCCTTTTACTTTCCAATCCAGTTTCTACCGGGATTTATTTTCCCCTTGTGCTCACCTGTATGTTAGTCTGTCTCTCGCCTTTCTCTGAGACTGAGGCTCCCTCCCCACTGCAGTAGTGAAAATGTTTCTCTCCCAAACTGTGTCTCTGTACTTCCTACCTTCTTTGACGTGGCCTCTTTTCTGCCTTTAATTGTGGAGCTTGTTCTGTCAATTTTCATGTCAACTTCTGGGATATTAAGATGATTTGATAGTTATCTAGTTGTTTTCATTGGACGAGGTGAGCCTAGGTTCCTTCTACTCCACTGCCGTCTTCTGACTTTGGTGTTTCCATTTAAATAAGATGGACAGATTGGGTCTCATTGAGCAAAAACTCTAAAAGGAGGGATTATGGAGTAATGGATATGGAAATATGGAAATCGAAAAGGGCACTGTAGGCAGAGAGAAGAGCCGGTACATGTGTTTTATTGCATTGTTGAAGAAGAGTAAATTGGTCACTGTGACTGGAGCTGAGGGAATTAAAGGGACTGTAGCAGGAAATAAAGTTAGAGATCAAAGAGAGTACAGATCTGTAGGTCCTTGCTGGATTACATGTAAGATGTGTTGGGGAAGGATGTTGGGTGCTAGGGAAATGCTCTTTGGAGAAAGATGAGAAAAGACAGTTAAAGTGGGTATCTATGAATTTGAGATTACTATGAATTGTATCAATTCAGTAATTCAGTCCTAGTATCATAGATCTTGATTATACTAACTGAAAAGATTGTATGTTGACTGAAAGTTAGCATGCAGTTGTAACCACATAGATTTGTGGTTCTGGAGATCACTTAGCCTCTTCAAGCTTCAGTTTCATTATTTGTAAAATGGAAAGATTTTAAATCTTAAATTCTGTACAACTTTAATAGTCTCTAATGCAATACTGTGTGATTAAATATAGAAAACATGTTAACTAAAAAAAAAACAAGTGAGATAGAGAAGACAACTCAATTTCTTCCTATAAGAGAAGGTGGAACTATTACTAGCAATACTTTTTTTTCTTGTTTCTGTACCCCATGATCAAACTGTCAACAGACATTCAATTTATATATGTATATATAAATATATATGTGTGTATATATATATATATTTAAAGCATTCCAGACATATTTGTACCTTAAGTTAGTTAATTTGACTAAATCAAATCATAATTCCCCCTAATTTACATTCTCAGTTTGAAGATACAGATGTGTCTTTAATTTTGAGTTTATAACCTCAATGGATGGAAAGAAAAGAAAAGCAGTAATTGCTTGAAGAGTTGTCTATTCTGCTTACTAATAACACAGGTAGATATCTGGATGGTAGTAGGGTAGTTGAGGTACTTTTGAGATGACATTTCTCACTCTAATTTTATATTATAGGCAGTCATGAAGCTTGCCATGGTGCATAAAAGTTTTCTTTAACCCAGAAGGAAAATTAAGGAGAAAATGCCACATAGAGATAGTCGTACTGTGAATTGATCTTTCTTAAAATGGCTTCAGGTCCCCCTTCTTTTTTTTCCTAGACAATAAAGATTGCTTGAGGTTTGTGTTAGCAGACTGTAATGAAGATCTTGTACAAAAATGTAGAAGTGATTCCCTTGAGGGAATCAGTGAATTAAAAGTAGAAAAAGAACTATACATATGGTAGTGTATTTATTTGTCCTAGTTGGTCCAGAGGAGGATGATCCTTAAGAGCATTTGGTTGGTGGTATTTGAAGAAAAATTTCAGGATATCATGAACCCAAATAATTCTCACTTACTTAATGAATTCTTCTTACCAGCAGGATGGCTACATTTTTCTTTGTACAAAGGGATGTGAGCATGCACGACCAAGTTGATGCACATCATTCAGCTTCTGTTGTAAGAACTAAATGTATAGGGTGTGGCAGAAAGATTAACTTCAGTTCCTAATATGTGATTAAAAAAATTGGTTTCCTTCTAAGCATAATTTTAATTGCATTTCAACATATTTATAATAAAATAATAACGGCCCTTGATGCTGATCATGTTATTGTAAGTTCTGGAATTAATTTCCAAATCATGGAAGATTACTAAGTTATTAAATATTACTTTGCTTTAATATAATATTGCTTTATTACTTTAGTATTTCTGCACTCTAGTTCTTCAAATAGTGGTACCCATTTTGCTATGTGGTACTTTGTATTAACCACTATATTAATTAGGATATACCATTTTCATTGCTTTTCAGCATTAGAAGTAGAAACCCACATGCAAAAAACAAGTGTTGTAGTTTTTGAGAAATGAGTATATATTATCAGAATCAGTTAATTCAATTTTATCTAAAATATTTATAAAGGAAGTTTTTTAAATATCAGAGTAAATAAGTTCTAAACTCAGCTATTTCATTTTATTTTATTACTATTAAATGTGACATCCTATTTTTTAAATTTATTTTAGAAACATTGTTCATTCTAAAACTTTGAACAAACTTGAAAGGGCTTATGACTTTGCTATATCTTTTCTCATGTTTGAGCACTATGTAATGGTATCTGATCCAAATCTGACTTTAGGATCTTGGAAGTCAAATCAGTCTTTAAAAACAAATAGATACCCCCATTCCAAATCTTCATTTTTAATCTTTAAAAAAGTTTGTTTTTTTCCTTTTGTAATGAATGTATGTAGTTATATATTTAAACTTGCTAATTCTTTTTGATTAGTTATAGTTAACAAAGTAAATGGGCATCAATTATTTATTTGATCTATGAATTTCTATTATCTGACAGGTATTTTTTTTCTTTTGATTTTAATAGAACATTCAAATAAAAACTTTGGCAGATGATGTGGTAAGATGGTCTTAGTAGCATGTTGTTATGTTTCTTATGCATGTTGCCTTTTTACTAAAGTGGATAGACATTAAAGCATTGATGTATGTAAGATAGAAAATGTCTAGATGTTTACAAAGTATAGTAAAATGGAAGATTTGTCTATAGAGTGACTTCTTTTTTTGAAAAATCAGTATAAATTATGAGAACTCAATAAGATTTTGATCTCCTTATACATACTTTAACCAAATTTTTAAAATCTCTATGTAAATCTAACTGGAAAACACCAATTTTTTCCTTTTTGATAGCCAAGTAAATTGTGAATAAGTACAAGATTAATATCAATTTAAGGGGAAATTATTTGAAAATAGAGAGCTAGGTTTATTAGATATGTGCTATTAAATTTAAAATACTCAAATATTTTGAGCTGAGGCTATCATAGTAAAACTTATTAAAAGTTATGGGCTTAACATTTAAATGCTTAACTTTTAAAAAATGATATTTTAAGCAGTGGCATTGTTTCTTTGTGAAATTACAAATAATATAAGATATTATTTGTGATTTAAGGAGGTAAAAGTATGTGGCTTACCTTATTTTCTTGTCAAGATATAGCTGAAAGCAAAAGCCAGTTTTTTAGATAGAAATGAAAGGCAGAGTAGAAAAATCAAATATATATGTAAATAATGCTACTCAGTAAAAAGCTAGCACTGCGAAAGTAACATGAAGGGACAGGAACAAAGATATTTTGATTTAATGCTTGATTGCATATTTAAATGCTTTTATGTCCACCATATTTTTTAGTAAAATTAGGCTGCTGGATTTGTACTCAAACTTATTTGGGATTACTTAATATTTTTTCTTTAGTCCTTTGAAGATATAATACATGCCTGAACCAACTTAATTTTCTTAATTTTCCTTAAATAGTTAAAAGAAAATTTGAATATAGTTCAAGATGCTGTGAAGAAATGAATCTTAATGTGAACACTGGAATAGGAATCAGTGTTCCTAAATTATAAATTTAGCAAGTTACTTTTTCTATGAAATGAGAGAGTTGGTCTAGATGATTTTTCAAGTTTTTTCCCAATTCTAAAACACTGTGATTTATATAATCTGTTTGTAAGCAACCATATTCTAAAATCGTTTTTTGTAATCCTAAATAAGTTGCATAAAACTGGTCGTATTTCTTTGAAAGTACATTTAATTTTAAGAAAGTGTTCTTTGAATCAAAATAATAAGTATGTTCTTTTAATGGGGGGGGGAGGTCAGTGGAAATTTACCCTGGTTGGGGTAATAACTTCTGTGATGCTTTTTGTGTTTTTGGAATAATTTTTAAGGGCTCAATAACATGAAAGTGAAGATGCACTGCCTTCACATCTAACATGCCTGCTTGTTTAACATGAGTTGATGGTATGCATGTGCTATCTAACAGAAATCAGAATAAAACTGAGTTGTATTCAGTTTTATGGACGCTACTAATTTTTGATGTCTGATATTTTGTAGTTTAAAACAGATTGGCTGTTTATATGTACCTGGAGGCATTAACTCATTTTATATGAAATAGCAAATTAGAGATTGTGCTAATTATTAGAGATTACACATGGAATCAATGGTACAGAGTTAATATACGTAAAACATCAAGTTCCTTATGATAGTATTTGTAGGAATAAGACATTTTTATTTATCTTAACATTTCCATTAAATGGAAAAGGTGATGTCTTGTTGTCCTCATTTTTTAGGGGGAAAAAAGTAGGGGAAATAATAATAACAAGAATAATAAATAGTAGTTAAGTACACTAAACATATGAACTTATTTGAATTCATAATAACCCTACAGTATAGGTAATATATTGTTTATTTATTTAACATATATTAACTTGTTATCTGTATTTTAGAGATGAGGAAACAGAAAGAGCATGTAATTTGCTCAGGATTCCTCAGCTAATAAATGACAGATTCAAACCCAGGCAGTCTGGCTTCAGAGTCTTTGTTATTAACTATTATACTTGACCATTATACCGACAAGGTATCCATAAATACTTGTCACAGTTTTTGGCACTTTGAAGAGAGAAACATTACTGTAATTTCCCTCACTGGAATTGAATATTCCTTTATTTCTCAGTTCAAAAGTTGCCACCAAAGCTATATTGTCCCTTAAACAACTGCATGATTTTGATGCAAGACTTTTATTACTTATTTACAGTGTAAAATGGAAATGAAGAGGGACTAAGATTTACTGTGGAGGAATACTTTTCACACCTCAGACTTCTGAGACTGAATTAAAAGGTTTCAAAATTGTGCAATCTCTAACTAGAAATTCTTGCTTAAAATAAGAGTTTGTCAGAAGACAATAATGACATATTATACTAAGTACTATTTTGATGTTTCAGTACTTCATATTTCTGCTTCTGGATTTCATTCTTAGAGTTTCTTATATTCCTTTCTCTTTGTAGCGTGACCGAATTACAAGTTTCAGAAAATCTACTGTCAAAAAAGAAAAACCTCTTATTCAGCATCCTATTGATTCTCAAGTTGCAATGAGTGAGTTTCCAGCAGCTCAGCCATTGTATGATGAACGGTCCTTGAATTTGTCAGAAAAGGAAGTACTGGATCTTTTTGAAAAAATGATGGTAAGTTTGACCCTTATTATTTTTTAATTTTAAAATGTGTGTGCCCAGAGTAGTACTGGGTTTTAAGTATGTGTGTTTGTATGGACTGTATTTATATCATGTAAAAGACCAGAAACTTGTTGATACACCAGAACTATTTTCAGAAGTATGTTTCTTTTAATGTTTTAAATGTTTCTTTTTGAGAGAGAGAGAGAATGAATGAATGAATATCTGAAGCAGGCTCCAGGCTCTGAGCTGTCAGCACAGAGCCAACACTCATCTGGAGCTCATAGATGGCGAGATCCTGACCTGAGCTGAAGTCAGATACTTAACTGACTGAACCCCTTCAGAAGTGTGTTTTTTGAGTTAAAACATTCTTACCTGACTATCGCTTCCACTATGAGCTCTGAAAAGTAGGGGCTGTCTTATTTGCGTCTGCTAGTATTTCGTAGTCTCTGGCACATTGACTCTGTTTTTCAATTAACTAATTTGTGTTTCTCTTTCTGTGAAGAAAAGCAGACCAAAGTTCGTTTTCCAGAAAATAGCACAAGGTATCTTGTTGTTTATATGGAATAGAATTGGGAAGACAGAGAGTTAAACAAACAAACAAAGAAAAAACTGTAGAGGGAAAATAATGCCTGGGAGGAGGAGAAGGAAGTAGGACTCTAGGCTCAGCTTGTCCCAAGAACACAACTAGATAACTATCAAATCATTCTAAATACCTCAGAAATTGACCTAAAGACTGACAGAACAAACTTCACAACTAAAGAGAGAAAAGAGGCCACAAGGAGGAAGGTAGGAAGTGCAAAGATATGGTTTTGGGACAAACAGATCACAGCTGCTGAGGAGGGGATGGAGCCATGGTCATGGAGAAGGGGGAAAAGAGAGAGAGAGAGAGGGAGAGAGCAAGCACTCAAGAACTAGCAGGGGAGGGAGGGAGGGAGAGAGAGAGAGAGAGAGAGGAACATGCAGGGGACTGCTCAGGAGAACATTTCCCCAAAGCCATTGGCTTGGAAAATTAGACCCACTGAATTTTCTGAGTTCTTGCAACCAGCAAGGCTTAAAGCCTGGCGTTTTAAAGGTCAACAGGTTTGGCTGGGATAGAGCCCTGAGGGCATTGCCCTGAGCCTGGAGAGAAGGCTGACAAACAACGTAGAGACAGATGTCTTTGAAACAGTGATTTTAAGAGCACCTGGGGCACACAGTAGGGAGATTATTTGCTATTCTCTGAGCTTGCCCTTACTAGGCAGTATTCACAGAGACACCTCTCTAGGAACAAAAGAGCAGAAGATAAAACTGGATTTTCTATCCTACAGAAGAAGGCAGAGACTTAGACAAATGCAAAGACAAAGGTATATATCCCAAAGGAAAGAACAAGATAAGGCCTCAGCCAGAAATCTAAGGGAAACAGATATACGTAACATGCCTGATGGAGTATTAAAAGCAAAGATCTTAAGGATACTGACTGGGACTGAGAAAAGAAGACATCAGTGACAGCTTAACTACAGAGATAAAATAATTAAAAAAGAATCAGATGACGAGTGCAATAAATAAGATTAGAAATATCTTGATGCAATCAACAGCAGTCTGGAAGAAGCAGAGGAACGAATTAATGACCTAGAAGACAAAGTAAGCCCCTTTGGGAAGTAATGAAGTTGAAAAATGAGAGAAAGAAGAATTATGCAAAGTAAGAATAGACTTAGGGAACTCAATGACCATCAAATGCAATAGCTTTCATATTATAGATTTCCAAGAAGAAGAGAGAAAAGGGGGCAGAAGATTTGTTTGAAGAAATAATAGCTGAAAACTTCCCTAATCTGGGGTTGGAAATAGACATCCAGATCCAAGAGGCAGAGAGGACGGCCATCAAAATCAACAAAAGCTGGCCAACACCAAGACATTGTGTATTAAATTGGTAAAATGTGGTGATAAAGAAAAAATCTTAAAAGCAGCAAGACAAAAGAAGTCCTTAACTTACAAGGGAAGGCCCTCAAGGCTAGCAGCTGATTTCCCAACAGATACTTTGTAAGCCAGAAGAGAGTGGCATACTATATTCAACTTGCTGAATTGGAAAAATCTGTAGCCAAGAATATTCTATCAAGCAAGGCTAATATTCAGAATAGAAGGAGAGGTAGAGAGTTTTCCAAACAAAAACCAGAGGCATTCATGACCACTGAGCCAGTCCTGCAAGAAATATTAAAGGGGATTCGTTGAATGCAAAGGAGAGACCAAAAGTGACAGAATAAAGGCAGGAAATAGTAAAGCAGTAAAAATGAATAATTTCATAAAAATCGGTCAGGAACTCATACACACAAAAAAGAAAATATAATAACATATACCTAAATTGTGAGGCGGAAAGGAGGAAAGAATAATTTCAAATCTGAATGAACATCACCTTAATATGGAGTGCTATTTGCAGAAGAAATTTTGTATAAATTGAATGGTAACCACATATCAAAACCATTAATAAACATGCAATGAATAAAGAGAAAAAATCCAATTATATCACTAAAGAAAATCTGCAAACCATGAATGTGAGAAAGGTGAGAAAAGATCAGAAAGAATCTCCAGAAACAATTACAAAACTGGTAATAAAAATAACAATAAATATGTATCTATCAATAATACTTTGAATGTAGATGGATTAAATGGTCTAATCAAAAGACATAGAGTGATTGAATGGATTAAAAAAAAACCAAGATCCATCTATATGCCACCTACAAGACACTCATTTTAGACATACAGACAAATGTAGATTGAAAGTGAGGGGATGGACAAACATCTGTCACAGAGATGGATTTCCAATGAAAGAGTAGCAATACTTATATTGGACAAAGTAGAATTTTATTTTATTTTATTTTTAAAAAAATTTTTTAGCATTTATTTATTTTTGAGAGACAAAGAGAGACTGAGCATGAACAGAGGAGGGGCAGAGAGGGAGACACAGAATCTGAAGCAGGCTCCAGGCTCTGAGCTGGCAGCGCAGAGCCCGATGTGGGGCTTGAACTCATGGACCATGTGATCATGACCTGAGCTGAAGTCAGAGGCTTAACGAACTGAGCCACCCAGACACCCCTAAAGTAGACTTTTAAACAAGTATAACAAAAGATAATGAAAGGCACTATATAATAATAAAGGGGACAATCTAAAAAGAAGATATCACAATTTAAGTATTTATGAAACCAACATGGGAACACCCAAATGTATAAAACAATAACAAATATAAAGGAACTCATTAATAATAATACAACAATCATAGAGGACTCTAACAACCCACTTACATCAGTGGACAGATCATCTAAATAGAAAATCAATAAGGAAACAGTGGCTTTGAATGACACCCTGGACAAGATGGACTTAACACATATATTCAGAATATTCCATCCTTAAATACTGGAATACACATTCTTTTCAAGTGCACATGGAACATTCTTTGGAATAGATTACATGTTAGGTCACAAAACACGGCTCAGCACAAAGTTTCGAGTCATGCCATGCACCTTTTCTGACCACAATGCTGTGAAACTTGAAGTTGCAAACAAACAAAAAAATAATAGGGAAAGACAACAAATATATGGGAGTTAAACAACATGCTACTAAAGAATGAATGGGCCAATCAGGAAATCAAATAATAAATAAAAAATACGTGGAAACAAAGGAAAATAAAAACGGTCCGATGCTTTGAGATGCAGCAAATGTGGTCCTAGGAGGGATGTATACAGCAATACAGGCCTATCTCAAGAAGCAAGAAAAAAATTCAAACAACCTAATCTTATACCTAAAAGAGCTAGTAAGAACAAGAAAAGGAGCCTAAAGCCACCAGAATTAAGGAAATAATAAAGATTACAGCTGAAATTAATGATATAGAAAGTTTAAAAAAAAAACAATAGAAAAGATCAATGAATCCAGAAACTGGTTCTTTGGAAAAAATTAATAAAATTGATAAACCTGTAGCCAAACATATCAAAGATTAAAGATAAATGACCCAAATAATAAAATCACAAAGGTGATGAGAGAAATAATAGCCAACACCACAGAAATACAAACAATTATAAGAATATTATGAGAAACTATTTGCTCACAGATCGGACAATCTGGAATAAATGGATAAATTCCTAGAAACATATAAACTACCAAAATTGAAATGGGAAGAAAGAAAACTTAAAAAGACCAATAACCAGCAATGAAATTGAATCAGGAATTAAAAATCTCCCAGGACACAGCAGTCCAGGACCAGATGACTTCATGGGCAAATCTACCAAACATCTAAAGAAGAGTTAATACTTGTTCTTCTCAAACAAAAGCAGGTCAATGCCAAGACCTATTTAAATTGACAAAATATAGTGATAAAACAAATCTTGAAATCAAGACAAAATAAGATAAAAATAGAAAGGGAAGGAAAACTTCTAAATTCATTCTGTAAGGTGAGTGTTACCACGATTCCAAAACTAGATAAAGACACCAAAAGAGAGAGAGAGAGACAGAGAGACAGAGAGACAGAGAGAGAGAGAGAGAGAGAATGAACAGGAGAGAGAGAACACACTACGGGACCAATATCCCTAATGAACATGGATGCAGTAATTCTCAATAAAAATTAGCAAACCAAATCCAACAGTACATTAAAAGAAACATTCATCACAATCAAGTGAGATTTATTCCTGGGCTTCAAGGGTGGCTCAATATTTGCAAGTCAATCAAAGTGATATACCACATTAATAAAAGAATGTATAAAAACTATATGGTCTTTTCAAGAGATGCAGAAAAAGCATTTGACAAGGTACAACATCCATTCCTGCTAAAAACAGTTAACAAAGTAGGTTTAGAGGAAAATACTTGAGCATAAAAAAGTCCATCTATAAAAAACCCACAGATGATATAATCCTAAATGGGGAGAAAGGTGATTGCTTTTCCTCTACAATTAGGACAGATATGTCCATTCTCACCGCTTTTATTCAACATAGTATTGGAAGTCCTAGGGACAGAAATCAGACAACTAACAGAAATAGAGTACATCCAAACTGGTAAGGAAGAATATGGAACCATGAAAGACCCAGAATAACCAAGGCAACCTTGTAAAAGAAAAGGAAAGCATTACAATTTTGGACTTCAAGTTATATTGCAAAGCTGCAGTAATCCAAACAGAACCCACAACTATGTGGTCAACTAATCTTTGACAAAACAGGGAACAATATCCGATGGGAAAAAGATCATTTCTTCAACAAATGGTGTTTGGAAAATTGGACAGCAACATACAAAAGAATGAAACTGGAACTCTTTCTTATACTTTACACAAAAATAAGTTCAAAATAGATTAAAGACCTAATTGTAAGACCCAAAACCATAAAAGTCATAGAAGAGAACATGGGCAGTAACTGACATCAGCCATAGCAACTTCTTGCTAGATATGTTTCCTGAGGCAAGGGAAACAAAAACAAAAATAAACTTTTGGGACTACATGAAAACGCTTTTGCACAGCAAAGGAAACAAGAAAACTAAAAGGCAGCCTACAGAATTGGAGAAGATATTTGCAAATGAGTTAACTGATAAAGGATTACTGTCCAAAATATATAAAGAACTTAGAAAACTCAACACCCAAAAAGCTAATAATCCAATTTAAAAATGTGTAGAAGAAGTGAATAGATATTTTTCTATGAAGATATTCACATGGACAACAGGCACAAGAAAAGATGCTCAACATCACTGATCATCAGGAATATGTAAATCAAAACTACATTGAGATATCACCTCACACTGGTTAGATGGCTAAAATTAACAGCACAAGAAACAACAGTTGGGGAGGATGTAGAGAAGAGTAAACCTCCCTACACTTTAGGGGGGAAAACAAACTGATGCAGTCACTGTGGAAAAGTATGAAGGTTCTTCAGGAAGTTAAAAATAGAATTACCCTATGATCCAGCAATTGCACTACTAAGTATTTTTTCAAAGAATACAAAAATAGTAACTCAAAGGGTTACATGCAGTCTGATTTTTGTAGCAGCATTATCTATAATAGCTAGGTATGGAAACTGCCCATGTGTCAATTGATTGATGAATGGATACAGAAGATGTATATATGTATGTATACATACATACATATACACATACATACATACATATATGTACTATACACATACACACATACATATATATTAATCAGCCATAGAAAAGAATGAAATCTTGCCGTTTGCAATGACATGGATGGCACTAGAGAGTATTACGCTAAGTGAAATAAGTCACTCATGTGAAGTTAAGAAAGAAAACAAATGAGCGAAGGGAATAAAAAAGAGAGGCAAAGCAAGAAAGAGACTCTTAACTATAGAAAACAAACTGATGGTTATCAGAGGGAGGTAGATATTGGGAATGGGTTAAATAGGTGATGGGGATTAAGGAGTGCACTTATTGTGATGGGCACTGGGTGATGTATGGAAGTGTTGAATCATTATATTGTACACCTGAAACTAATATTACACTGAATATTAACTAACTGAACTTTAAATTAAAACTTAATTAAAAAAACAGTGGAAGGAATAGAGGAATTAATTCTTCCAAGTTTGTTCTATTAGCAGTCATATAACCTACACTTTTAGCATGTTTCTTAAATTTTATAGCTTGTGGTCTAGATGATTTCTTCTGTTAGATAATAATATAATACTTTGAGTAGTCAGAAGTTTATGGTAGGAGAATGGAGGGGGGAGGATTTGGGACATATTACATTATTTTGCTTGACCAGAGAAATGCTGGAGATTCTGATTCATCATTCATTCATTTATAATTTTATCCTACTTAATATTGTTAAGTTTTGTGGATGTTTATTGATGTAGATTTAGGGTTCATAGGAGTTTCACAGGTCCCCTTATCTACAACAGAATGAAAGGTTAAGAATCACTGAAAATCTGTTGTCTTCAACTCTGCTCATTTCAGAACATCTTGTCAATATCACTCTCTCACCCCACTATTTTTCTCCTGTTAACAGGCCTTCAATAAATACCTGTGCAAAGTTGTTGAATGAATGCAAACAAATTCCCTTTATCTTTCAATTTTCCCTTGACAGCTTCTCCTATCTAGCTACAACTGGCATCTGGCTTTCCCCCCCCGATACAAGTCCTGGCATTGCTGACCTCTTCTGCCATTTCTTCCTAGTGCTGTGGTGTACCCTTTTTCCTGCTGCTCCTTCTGTGTTATCTTTGAACCGCCTTTCAGTGACTCTTTGTCTTGTGAAGTCTCTTATGTGCTGATATTCCTTGACAGTAATAGTACTTAGCTATCCTTTAGACTGTTCCCTTACTATTTGGATCAATTATTTCAGCTATTGTATTGGGGACTCCTTCAATGCATTTTTGCTTTTAGTTCCTCGATTTCCTAAACTCTGACATTTGCATGTATATATAGTTAGCTAACTATACTCATGAATACAACTTGGATTGTGTTGTTCTTTGAAATGATCCTATCTCCAAGATCTTAAGCTCTGAAATTCTCCTTAGAAGCTAAACAACCTATATTACCTTTCCCAGATGTATAATTCTGCAGAACATGAATTGTGTAGTGGTTAAAATCTTCGACTTTGGGGTCATCAGACTTGGGTTTGAGTTTGGCTCTGCCATTAATTGCACTGCCCTCCAAAGTTTGTATAACTTTTCTAAAATTTATTTTTTTGGATTAAAGGAGATATTACTGTAGTAGTGCCTGGAATGTAAGCTTTCTGTGTAGATAATTTTATAAATGTTTTGTTTCTTTCCCTTCCTTTATCAAACAGAGCTCTGTTCTTTCTTTAGTTGACAATATTTCCCAATTACCTAGACTGCCCCTCATTTTACTGCTTGGTTGTTTTATCTTAATTACCCCCAAACAGTGATGACAGCAACAACAGAAACATTTGTAACACTATTAAAACTTTTTATCTTTTAAAATCTTCTTTCCTTTTTTCACACACACTCCACTCAAATTATACTTACTACTTTAATCTGCTTACCTGTCGGTTACTAATTTTCACAGTATTGAAATAGTTCTTTAAGTTTTCTCGTAGCATTGTAATACTCTAGTTCACTTAAGCTCAACATTTACAGCCATCTTTCATTGTGCTTGTTTTCTATCACTCCAAAATCTCATTGCTCTGCATTTGCAGTGACTCTTAACATCTGTTTCCTCAGTTATCTTTCAGCTGTTCTTGCCCTAGTTTAGACACTATCCTCTCTAATTTTCTTGTGAGTTATGAAAATAGTTTCCTAAACTGATCTTTCTTTTGTCCTTCAGGTTTTGACCATTCTAATCCAGTAGTAATCCCTATTAATTCTTATTTATGATTCCAAAACCAATTCCTTTTCTAAAGATCCAAATAAGCCTTTATGTTTTCAGAGAGTCATTTATATATCTCAATCCCTTTCCCTCAGCTGTGCTCCTCGTTGTCCATTTTACACTTTTACTTTTCTGTTCAGTCTTCAAGAAGTCTTCCCACCTTTATTCTGTACTGATGACCTTGCTGTTTAATTTAGTGAGTAAATTGAAGCAATCAGAAGAGAGCTTCCATACATTCCTAGCACCACGTCTACCTAACTTTAAGTGTCCGCACTCAAAGTAGTTTCTTGCTTCCTGTCACCATAGATCAACTTTTCAGGTTTTCTTCTCTTTGTGTAGAAGGTTACATTCCTTTTCACCTAGTCAAGGACATTGTTCCCATATTTTTATTTTTTAAAAATATATATTTATGTATTTTGAGAGAGACAGAAAGAGAGCAGGAGAGGGACAGAGAATCTCAAGCAGGTTTCACACTGTCAGCGGGTTGCCTTATGTGGGGCTCAAGTTCACGAACCATGAGATCGTGACCTGAACAGAAATTCAGAGTCAGATGCTTAACCAATTGAGCCACCCAGACACTCCTCCAGTAATTTTTTCCTCCTTTGTAACATTCCCAGTACCACTGCAAACTGAGCCTCCCAGACACCCCTCCAGTAAGTAATTTTTTCCTCTCTTGTAACATTCCCAGTACCATTGCAAACTTGCTGTTTCATTTTACCAAACCTTTTCTTGACCTTATCTCACTTGCCAGCTACTGTTCAAATTTTACTCTATTCTGAAGCAAAACACCTCCCTGTAATTTGGTTTATATTACTACTTGTGATTTGTCTCCTGAACTCAACTCACAGTGGTGTTTCCATTCCAACATTCCATCAAAACTATTATCAGTGTCACCAAAGATCTTCATGCTGCTCAATCCAATTATCAGTTCTAAGGTCTCATCTTAATTAATCTATCAGTAGCATTTGATACAGTTGATCATTCTCTCCAATTTGAAATGCTTCTTCCCTCCCCCACCCCCAACATTGATTTGGTTTTCCTCCTGCTTCTTTGGCTACTTCTTTTCAATATTCTTTGCTGATTCCTTTTCATGTTCTCAACCTTTAACTGTAAGGAGAGGCCCAGGGATCAGTCTTTGGACATCTTCTCCTCTCTTTCTACACTATCTTCTTTGGTAATTACAAACCAGTACTGTGTTTTTATATCCCACTTGTGTGCTTACAATCCTCAAATTTACCGCCAGCTTAGTTCTCATGTCTGAACTCTAGACTCATATATCAAACTTTAAAATCAACATCTCACCGTGAATGATAAATAAACTTCTCAAAAGTGATATATTTAAAGCTGAACTGCTGAGGGGCGCCTGGGTGGCTCAGTTGGTTAAGCATCCGACTTCAGCTCAGGTCATGATCTCACCATTCGTGGGTTCGAGCCCTACATCAGGCTCTGTGTTGACAGCTACTTCAGAGCCTGGAGCCTGTTTTGGATTCTGTATCTCCCTCTCTCTCTTAGCCTCCCCTGTTCACTCTGTCTCTCTCTCTCAGAAATAAATAAAACATTAAAAAAATTAAAAAATAAAAAAAATAAAGCCGAACTGCTTATATTCCCCTTCAAACCTCCACTCCTTCCAGTATCTTCCCCTTCTCAGTTGATGGTATATCCATCTGTCTAGTTACTCAGGCCAAAATCTTGGGAATTGTTTTTGAATATTTTTTCCCACATTCAATTCATTATGTAACACATTAACTCTAATTCAGTATAAGGAACTTGCAGTAGCTAACCGTTTCTTAACACCTTCACTGGTCTTACACTAGTTGAAATCTCACCTGGGCTGCCATGACAGTGGTAGGACTACTAGAACTACTCAAATCTCAGTTGGTCTCTATGCTTCACCATGACCCTCTATGGTATATTCTCGACACAGAAAGAGTATCCATTTAAAACCTGAACAGTATCATGTCAGTTGGCTTATAAACCTCTACCATGGCTCCCCATTTTACTCAGTGTACAAAAGCCAGTACACTTATAATAGCTTATAAGGCCCCATATGATCTGATCCCCGCCTTCTTTGATATCTGCCTATGCTACTCTCCCCATTTGCTTGCTGTGTTTCAGACATGCACCAGCCTTTTTTGTAACTGTAGCCCTAGGCAAAAATGATTCCTGGTAGTTTCTAAATTTTCTGCTTTTCGTACCGTGTTTACAGTGTTTTAAAATGTTTTACAACACTTCTATTTTGTGGTTTGAATATTCTAATGTTTAATGAGAAAATTACCTCTATCCTCTTTTAACGGAGTATGTTTTCTTTAAAAGATTTCTTGTGGATTTGCTTGTGTGATTTAAAGAGAGGTACAACATAGAGCCACATTTTCCCCAATGGGAATTTTTCTTTCCATGAGAATTTCAGAAAAAGAAAACAGATAAATGTGATTGGATTAAAAGTAATCAAAAGATCAATACATATTTTTTAAGGATTGTATCTCTTTGACAGAAGTCTGCCTGTACATTTAACATTATATATTTTCTATATTATCATTAGTTTGACCATAATCACCTTACATTGAAGAAGTTGCTTTATGAATTATTATAATTTTCATTTACTGTGAACTTATTGGCCAGGCATGTAACTAAACAATTTACATGTATTATTTCAGTTGATCTTAATGAAAATGTCACGAAGTAGATAATATAGTTTTACTCCATTTTCACATAAGGAAATTGAAGCTTAGTGAGAGTTTAAGAAATGAGTTCTGTAACTTGCCTAACCTAGTAAGTGGCTGAGTTGGAACTTAAATTTAGGTGCATAAAAATGTAAAAAATGGCATTTTGTAGCATCTATCTTTAATAATGTTTCATTTAAGCTAAATATAAAATTAATATGTTTTACTTGCGCATATACTCAGTGGAAATAAAAGGCAACTCAGAAGTATATTGGTTGGAAAGTTGCCTATAATCTCTTTTATAAAAAATATTTTTGTAATGCTTTTTTTAATTTCAATTTTTGGGGGAGAGAGAAGCAGTGCCTGAGTTGGGGAGGGGCAGAGTGAGAGAGGTAGACACAGAATCCAAAGCAGGTTCCAGGTTTTGAGCTGTCAACAGAGTGCACAACACAGGGCTTGAACCCACAAACCGAGAGATTATGATCTGTGCCAAAGTCGGACACTTAACTGACTGAACCACCCAGGCATCCCTGCCTGTAATCTCTTTTTACAGAGCATCATTTGCAATGAAAGAGACCTACAGTATAGTAATTGAAAACTGTTAAAATGCAATTATCTAAGTTGATTGGGAGAAGACAGTTAAGTGGTTCTGTTTCTAAAAGGCAAGTAGATTTTCCAGCAAGAAATTTCTTTTGTTTCACTCTTTGTATGAGTTCCTCCTTGTAAAAATAAAGTAATAGATGTTCTTGTCCTACTTAATGGCCATTATGACATTCTTGTTTTTCTTGATTCTCACTTTTTCATGTGATATTTCTGTTGATGGGCCTTTTTAGACTGTAGAGAACTACAAGTAAACATTTAAGCAATTTGACCTAAACATATGTGTTTTAGGATACATACCCTGAGGTGTAAAAAAAAAATCTAAATAATTGCATGAAATACCACATTACACACAGTAATAGTGTTTGAGATACTTGATGAGAAATAAGTTACTTTAAAACTGCTAATACAATTTATTATTTGGAATTTCTGGATAATGAATGATATATTTCGGTAAGACTTTGGTGAAAAGCGTAAATAATGAAAGGCAATATTCAAATATAAGCATATCTTACTCTGATAATTGAAACTATATTATACTTGAAAATCTTATCTATCAATAGCAGTTCTCACTGTATAGGCTTGTAGATGTAGGTAATAGTGGATATTGGATTAAATTTGAAATTACTACAGGACATATATTTTTTGAGTATTAACTCTTGTTTAATTACTATAACGCTAATTTCATTACTAATAGTTGATTTTAAAAATCAGTTGACTCTTTATAGCAAAATAAAATCATGTAATAAGTCCAGTTAACTGAAAGATCTGAACGGTTAGATTTTACTTTTGTAGTATATTTGCAGGTTACTAATGTTTCATTAATTCTGACCTCTATCCCCAGCATTGCTATGTCACTTATCATATTGTAGATATTCAGTGAAATGGCTATCACTGACAGATTTAAACCTCCAAATCTGACAGTTTTAGATGAATATTTTATGAAGCACATGCTATTTATTAACAGCATGTCTTCAATAGTTTGTAAAACTGAATTTTGTATTTAGACTGTGATCACTGGCTATTAATTAAAAATTAGGAAGCATTTCTTCTACTAAAACTTTCAAGAATGAAAATTACTTGTGTTCATGTAATTTTTATAATTACCAGCAGGGGTATATTATAATTGCTCTTTAAGATTCTTGTTCCCCTCTTCTGACCAGAGCCATGTTTTCAAATGTTTTACAAGTGGGTAAAGGTAGGAGGACTAAAACAGCAAACTGCTACTACATTCTTTTTGCTAACTTTTAATTTTTTTTAATGTTTATTTACTTTTGAGTAAACAAGTGCCCTCCTCCATGCCCATCACCCCCCTTCCCCTCTCCCCCAACCCCATCAGCCCTCAGTTTGTTCTCAGCATTCAAGAGTCTCTCATGGTTTGCCTCCCTCCCTCTCCCCAACTATTTTTCCCCTTCTTCTCCCCCATGGTCCTCTGTTAAGTCAACCTCATTTTAATATATGATTCCACATGCAAATTTGACGTTTTACACTTTGTTTCTATTCAGCAATTTATATTAAAATATTTTGCATTTTTGGCATAATTTAATGATGGTATAGTTATATGCAATAAATACTAAATGGTCTATCCCATATTCTGTCTGCCTGTACTATCATAAATAATCCCAAAGCTTTTAGTTTTTGTTCTCTCACTTTTGCCTTTCATCAGTTTAGAGAGTTTATGTGACTTTGGACCCCATGTGTTGTACTTTAACTCAAGTGTACTTGTTCTCCTTTATCTATATCCTGGGAGTCTTTATCATCCAACATCAGTCTTTTAGGAATTGGTTAGCTTGGATGAGAACCTTTTAGTGCTGTTGGCATAAGTAATTTGAGTTAATGGTTAAATTACCATAAAATATATTGTTGGTAAACTAAATTTTAAAGTCTATAATAAGCCAAGGAAAGTTTTTTAGAAATTATTATATCTGTAGAAATCATCTACAGAATAATTTCCATTGGTTACATTTACATTTCCAATGTCCTTACTGCATATTATTAGACTGAGAGAACACCAACATCATTTCTAGATAATATATTTTAGTTTCTTACACAGTCTCATAAGAAGAACTTGTAAAGGAGGAGCAAAACTTACCCAGTAAATAGTTCTAAAAGGTAACTAACTCTCAGTCACTTTTAAATGTCCTTACCAGATATAATTTTCACCAAAGGTTTACAACTGAGGGAGTAGTAGGGTAGGAATCCCAGGAAGAAGAATTAAGGGGGCTAGGTTTGCAGATTTACTCTTGTAAATGTCACAATTCACTGCCTCTATTCTTGGTTTGCACATAGAAATGTTTTCCAAAATAATTTTTTGTTTGAAAGGTTCCACTAGCATTTATTACCATGAATGTATTTCCACAACCAGTTAAAAATTTTTTTTTAATATTTATTTTGAGAGTGAGAGAGAGACAGTGTGAGTCGGGGAGGGGCAGAGAGAGAGGAAGACACAGAATCTGAAGCAAGGTCCAGGCTCTAAGTTGTCAGCACAGAGCTGGATGCAGGGCTTGAAGTCATGAACAGTGAGATCATGACCTGAGCTGAAGTCAGACACTTAACCCACTGAGCCACCCAGGTGCCCTGCCACAACCATTTTTTTTTTTATATGTGCCGTGTGCCAGGTTGCTACATGCTAGAGATACAAAGATGAATGAAATACGTCCATTGCCTCCACACAGTTCAGAGTTTAGTCGGGGAGAGAAGAAGGTAAAAAAAGAAAATGATTTCCATGGTAGTAGGACAACTGTGAATAGGCTGTTGTGCACACTTAACCCAGTGCAGGAGCTCAGGAAGGAAACAGGGAAGACCTGAATATGCTATGAAACTCAGTATCACTTATGAATTTTCAGTTTCTGAGAATGCTGTAATGCCAAAAACTAAAGTTTGAACAATTTAGTTTATCAAGGTGTAATGCCTCCTGTATGCCAAGTACTGTTCTAAGCTCTGAGGAAAAAGAGCAGAGAAAGACTTAAGGGCAATTCTTATTGTCAAGAAGCTTGTGTTCTGATAAGGGTGATATAGCAGGTCATAAGGTGTAATTGTGAAAAAGAAAAAACAAAGGCAAATTTCTGCCTTTGCAGAAATAAAGAGATTTCTTTGACAACTCTCCACTGAATGCCAGATACTTTGTTAGGTCCAGGGGAACATAAGATGACAGATAACTGTCCCTGTCTCTAGGATTTTATTTGGTATGGCTCAAAAGTTAAGAATAGTTTTTATATTTTTAAATGGTTGGAAAAAAAAAAGAAGACTGTTTCAGGGCACATGGAAATTATTTGAAATTCAGTGTTCATAACTATTTTTAAATGCCACCACAACCATTTGTTTATATATCAGTGATGTCTCCTTTTGTGTTAACAACTGCAGAGTTGAATAGTTGTGACAAAGACCCTATGACACACAAAGCCTAACGCACTTACTGTCTGGTCCTTTATAGAAAAAGTTTGTCAACAACCTCTGCAGTAGTGTAGTAGTTTTTAAGTGTCCTGATTTACTATCCTGTTAGAAAAAATATGTATGTTTGAGGAAGTAACCTTAATATATTTTATTTAGAAATTATATATATGCCTGTTATAAAATATAAACAGAATAAAGAACGAGAAAAAAAACATGAAATGAACAAGATTTCTTTAAGATTATGTATTTATTTTGACAGAGAGAGACAGAGAGAGAAAGAGAGAGAGAGAGAGTGAGTGAGCGAGTGAGCATGAACAGGGGAGAGGGAAGAGAGGGTAAGAGAGAATCCCAAGCAGGCTCCACGCTCAGTGTGTAGCCCAATACCAGGGGCTTGATCTAATGAACTATGTGATCACCACCTGAGCTGATATCAAGTTGGATTCTTAACCAACTGAGCCACCCAGGCACCTTGAAATGATCAAGATTTTAAAAAGATTTAGAATGAGTTTATTTTGTTTATTAATGGCACAAAAGCCTTTGCTGTTATGATTAACTTTTTAGTGAGTACAATGTCAATATGTCATTATTTTTTATGTCTTGTTTAAAAAAAGACTGTAATTAGAAAGTTTAGTTCCAAGTTCATTTTATTTGGATACTTGGTTTAATGTCTATTATACTTGAAACATAAACCTGACAGAGATATGTAGGTCCAAGTGGAACAAGAACATCATCAGCAACACTTATTAAATCATAGTATTACCTTTTCTCAGTCCAATCCGTGAATCAAGCAAAGGTTTTCTGCTGAACCATGGCTGTTAAATTTCCATCTTCCTTAATGATAGTCAGCTGTTCTTGCAACTAATTTGAACTGTTGCATTTTTGGGGTCACCTGGGTAGCCCAGTCTGTTAAGCGTCCGACTTCGGCTCAGGTCATGATCTCACATTTCATGGGTTCGAGCCCCACATCGGGCTCTGTACTGACAGCCAGCTCAGAGCCTGGAGGCTGTTTCAGATTCTGTGTCTCCGTCTCTCTCTGACCCTCCCCTGCTCATGCTGTCTCTCTCTTTCTCTCTCAGAAATAAATAAAACATTAAAAAAATTTGAAATGTTGCATTTTTATGTTTTTATATAAATGGGTCAAATGGGCTTTATGAAATGGGCTTCAACTGATGTCATAAGGGACATGGACTCTGCAGTTTTCCTTTCACATCCTTAATGTGGAGACCCTCACCCCCATGTTTGTCTACTCATGTCTGCTATACACATTGCATCTGATGCCAGGAAGAAATGGAAAGAGGTGAGTCATTAAAGGGTGAAGGAGACTGACAGGGACGTTGGGTCTGCCAGTGTATTTTTAATGAAGTTTATTTGAAAAGCAGTTACTTTCTTACTAATTGTTAAATGTTCAAGGCATTACTAGTCTTTTTGTAAATGAAAAATTCCTAAGTCATGCTAAATATCAGCAGTTTTTAAATATTTTGTCTTGAGATAACCAGAAATATCTGTGAGGTGCAATGTTTTCATGCTCACTCCCTATTTCCTTTCAAGATATTATATTCTATACTATTTGAAATATCTTGCTTTTATTAAAAAGGACTGCATTCTTGACTCTAGCACTTTGTGTACTTTGATTTCAATTTCTCTTACAATGACTTAAACTTTACATGTGGGATAGCCTTACTTAGGAATCTTTCCCACTTACAGTTTTATCATAAAACATCTTTTTATTAAGTAAATCAGTTATATTGGTAATATGTTTTTATGTTAGATTGTTCCATTAGTGACTCAAATAAAAGTAGTTTCTATATTTCATTATTGAAACATCTGCCAAAATAATGTAAGTTGAGTTGTTTTTTTTTTTTAAACTATATTTTCATTTAACTCTGGAATAAAACTACCACACTGAGTAATCTTTCTACTTGTTTTAGTATATTTAAGCAATGATTTCTATGGGTCTTCTAATGGTATTTGCTGACAAAAGAATGTGTTTTAGTTTAATGTCCCATTGTTTTGCCTGCATTTCAGCTCTACCAAGAGTTTTCACAATATCACTGGACCTTTGTCTTCTGCTAGTGATGAAAGAAAAAGTCCAAAAGAGGCTTTTTTGAGTGTTTGTTTATTTGTTTGAGAGAGACAGAGACAGCGTGAGTGGTAGATGGGTAGATAGAGAGGGAGAGCGAGAATCCCAGGCAGGCTGGAAGCTGCAAGCACAGATCCCCACGCAGGGCTCTAACTCCCAAACTGTGAGATCACGACCTGAACTGAAACCAAGAGTTGGTTGTTCAACTAACTGCTACTCAACCCAGGCACCTCTGAAAGAGGCATCTAAACATGTTCCATTAAGTTTAAAAAATTTCACTGAAGTGCTGCATTTTATTTTAAAATAGTTTCCACTCACAACCCTGAGATTAAGACCTCAGCAGAAATCAGGGGTCCAATGCTTAATCAGCTGAGCCATCCAGGTGTCCTGAGTATCACAGGATTCTAATTATTGCTGAGAAAATTAAAAAAGTTTTCTTCATGTTCTAAATGCTTGGCTTTTATTTTATTTTATTTTATTTTATTTTATTTTTTATTTTTTAAATTTTAAAATTTTATTTTTGAAAGAGAGAGAGAGAGAGAGAGAGAGCGAGCGCGTGTGAGCTGGGGAGGGGCAGAGAGAGAGAAGGAGACACGGAATCCAAAGGAGGCTCCAGGCTCCATCCGAGTTGTCAGCACAGAGCCCGTTGCAGGGCTTGAACTCACAAACCGTGAGCATCAGTAGGATGCTCAACCAATGAAGCCACCCAGACTCCCCTGAATGCTTGGCTTTTAAATGGTCTGCTAATTTGAGTTGACTTTGTAGTATTATCAGCTAATATTTTAAGGTACAATATTCACATAAAATGGGAATCATCATTGATCATTGATATATATCCAGATTTCAAATAGATACCTTAATAATTTTTAATTTTGTAGGGTCAGCTATTAGCCTTAGATTTTCATTATTTTAATCATATGATGTGGTAGATGAAAGGCTCAGACTTATGAGTAGGAGATACAACAGTCTAACATTTTCTTGTTCCCTTATGCTTGAATTTTTCCTGTTATCCTACTATCCTGAATCTGTCTTTGCAGAAATCTTTGAATACAGATTTTTCAGTTTTTGTTACCTTTGATGGTTGATTCAGTTAAAACTAGATAAAATACCCCACAAATGCACTTAACCAAGTACATGAAAGCTGCAGCATGTTGTAGTACACTGACAGTGAACAGATTTCCATTGTGAATACTCCACTCTTGCCCTAAGATGCCTCATGTACCATTTGGGCCTACAGATCCAGTGATGATGCCAGTGTTATCATGTTAAATACTGAACCTTATTTTCTTGTATTTCTTGTATGTATGTGTATGTATACATGTTAAGCTCAGGATTAAGGATTATGGGAAAGTGAAAATAACATTTGTGTTTTTTAATATCTAAACACATATTCTGAATTTACCCCACTGATGGTAAAGAGTTATATGTAGGTATTCAAAGTTGCATCTCTCCAATAAGACCTGAAAGCAGAAATAGATGAAGAGTTTGTGTACCATACTCAGTAACATTCATTTGATATCATGCTTTTTTCCTGCCTTTGGCTTTATATTGTTTGCAGAAATAATGTATCTAGAGAATTTTTTCCTTTAACTTTGTTTTCCATCTGAGCTTTTATATGTTGTGTGTGTGTGTGTGTGTGTGTGTGTGTGTGTGTAGCTAAGGTTAAATTGGATCTTTTGAAAACATTGAGGTAGTTATTTAATATTAGGTAGAATTTGCCAACTACTTAATAATGGAGGAAATTCTTGATAATTTTAGTGGAGTTTTGAAAAGAAATGTTCTATCCTTTCTAGTTCACAGATGATAGAGGAATTATGGGATGTATCTTTAGAAAAGAATAAATTAAATGCTGTAAGAATCCATTTATAACCTTAAAATAATCAAACATAGCATAATCATTGTTTATGCTAGAGCATATCTTTAGGTACTAGAGTATCATTGTTCATTCTATTCAGGGATACAGTTTCCCTGAACATAGAAGTTAAAGAATTTTGAATAATTACTACTGAGAAGTGAAAGAAGAGGGCAAGCATTTGATAGTGAAGTCAAGTTCAGATTAAAAAAAATAATAACATTTATTTCTTTTTGAGAGACAGAAAGCGTGAGCAGGGGAGGGGTAGAGAGAGAGGGAGACACAGAATCTGAAGCAGGTTCCAGGCTCCGAGCTGCTAGCACAGAGCCCAATGCAGAGTTTGAACTCACAAACCATGAGATCGTGACCTGAGCTGAACTCACTTTCTCAACTGACTGAGCTACCCAGGCACCCCTCAAGTTCAGATTTTAAAACAGCCAAGTGGAAAATCCAGCCTTAAACTGGGATGAAGACATGTTGCAGAAACAGAAACAGTTTATAGAAAACATATAGAAATGTATAGCAAATTTATAGAAAGAAGGAAAAAGAGATGTGAAAATGTAAGAAGTTGACATTTACTTCTCATAATGTAAAATAGAATAAATAGTGGAAGAGTTAAGAAAAAATAATCTCTGAAGATAAGGAGAAAGTTTTAAATATTGTTACTCATTTAAAGATTTAGGAGGGGAGAGAGAGAATGAGAGGGGATGGTAGGAGAGTGAGTGAATGAATGAATGATTGAATAAACAAAAATGAATAGGGAGGTGCTTCAGCTTTTAACCTTCTGATTTGACTCATATGCCTCCTTAATAATAACTTTAAGAATATTATGTGTATGGGGCGCCTGAGTGGCTTAGTCGGTTAAGCGTCCGACTTTCACTTAGGTCATGATCTCACGGTTCGTGGGTTCGAGCCCCGCGTCGGGCTCTGTGCTGACTGCCAGCTCAGAGCCTGGAGCCTGTTTCAGTCTGTGATTCCCTCTCTCTCTGACCCTCGCCTGCTCACGCTGTCTCTCTCTCTCTCTCTCCCCCCTAGAAATAAATAAAACATTAAAAAAATAATATGTTTATTTTCTGAAGACATTAATTTTCTGTCATGTGAACATTGCGTCATGACGTATATGGAAGGAGAAAAATGGTTTATTATTTACAAATATTGTTTACAAATGTTTGCAATATTTAAAATTATTGTAAGTGGTCAGTTATTTAGACTGCAAACAACGTTTTTTGAAACTACAAAATACTACATTCTCATATATTATAGAAGCACTAACTAAATGTTAAACATATAGAAAGCTTGCTTTTGTGTTTTGAAGTACTGTAAGAACTAGTGTGTTTAGAAGAGTTTCACATTCAGTTATATGTTTAGAATTAATATTGAATTATGAGTATTTAGTTTAATGATTATATTATAAAGTGGAGTTAATGATTTGGAAATATTAGCTGCCTAATTAGCAATATGCTTATTTCTGTAAGAATAAAATGAGTCATTATAGTCTTTTCTGTTCTTATGAATGGTACCTATTCTCAGTTAACCCATGCTGCAAATTTATAAGTATAAAAATTGTCGATGGTAAAGCAAACTATTCATAGAAAAGATTCACACTGATTCAACAAATATTTATTAAATTCTTAGAAAATTCCAGGAACTATGCCTTTTGCTGGGAGTCTAAAGATAACAAAAGAGGCGGCACCTGTGTGGCTCAGTTGGTTGAACATTTGACTCTTGGTTTCAGCTCAGGTCATGATCCCAGGGTTGTGGGATCTAGCCCCATGTTGGGCCCTTCAGTAGGAGCCTGCTTAAGATTCTCTCTCTGTCTCTCTCTCTGTCTCTCTCTCTCTCACCCCCTCCTCCCACTCTCCCTCCCTCAGCCCTTTTCCCCCTTCTCAAAAAAAAAAAAAAAAAAAAAGATGAAAAAGAAGCAGATTCTGACATCAAGTTAGCTTGGAGTTTAGAACAGATGGATTTATCAGATAGTTTCAGTTTAAGTGCTAGTAATGTACGAATTAATATGGAAAAATACAATGCAGATAGTCATTTCTCAGTGAGGTGTTTCAGGGGGAAATTTGAAGATAAATCAAAAGGACAAGAGTTAGCCAGATTAAATTTTGGGTGGGACGGAGTGGGTTGAGATAGAGTGAGGGATAATAGAAGGAAAGGGTGATGAAGATGACAGCCTTTTAGGCAGAGAGAACAGCATCATGAACAAAGTGATGGAAATGTGTAACAGTGTAGTATATGTAGGAAAACTACAAACAATATTATTAAAACACAAGGGATAAGATGAAAACTGGTAAAAAAAAAAAAAGACTAGAGTTAATGATAACACTAAAATCTAGTATTATTTGAAGGGTAGTTAATATACACTAAGCTTAATGTTCATGACCATACTTTAACTTGAGAATATTCTTCTGAGGCCTATAAACTTATATTCCCCTTGCTGTCATGTCTACCTCCATGATTTTACTCTGATGGCATGATATTAGCAGTATATGCCATTAAAAATTGAATGGAGGCAGATTACAATATAGAAACATCACTGGAAGGAGTGCTGAAGGTGGTACTGCCACATTCTTAGGCCTGGCTGTGAGGTGTACAGATAC
The DNA here is from genome assembly GCF_003009895.1 of Hyaena hyaena. Lineage (NCBI taxonomy): Eukaryota > Metazoa > Chordata > Mammalia > Carnivora > Hyaenidae > Hyaena > Hyaena hyaena. Next base: position 55,315 of record NW_024081925.1, read on the forward strand.
AGACACTCAATCTTGTTAGCATTCCAGAGTTGATTCTACCTTGGGTATGCAGATTCATGCTAACCACATTTGTAGGATACTATAATTTAGCCAGAATGTTTTGAGGCAGTAGAAACCTAGCCTAGCATTTGTGAACAGTGCTTAGGGGTTTTGGTGGAAACATACCATGAGTCAGCAGAATTATGTCCTTTTGATAAGGTCATAAAATCAGAGGCTGAATTAATAGAGGAAAAGTATTTCAAGATAATAGAGGTAGTAGTCCTTTCTTGTATTTATCAAACCACAGAATATTTGAGAAAAATAAATATGGATGCTAAGCCATGTCACATGAAGATAAGTTGAAGCAGTTAGGTAGATATACCTTAGCCTGAAGGAAAGAATAATGCCTTCAAATAACATTTACATGGTTTTTGAATTTATTACCCTCTGCCAGACTGACTACTATCTCTCTTAGTTCAGACTCTTATCACTAGTCACATGAATTACTTCAGTAGCCTAAGTTGTAGAATATAAGTGAATCTGTTCTGGCTAGTTATATGTAACTATTAAAGATACTAAGTAGCTCGTGAATCAGGAGGGTTGTAGAAACAAGCTTCAGATAATATTACAGGAATGACTACCAGAACCACACAGCTGAAATACAGTTCAATGAAGGAGCTGTTGTCACCCCAGAACCACCTGGTCGAAGTGTTGTGATGAAAAACATGCAGCTGCTACCATCATTTCCATAACCATATCACCTCTTATTGCCACCTCATGCCAGCAAAATGGCACACACTTGTGGCCTGCTTCCTTACATAGTTCACTTCTGAATCCACACATCCTATAAACGCATTTCATTGGTGGAAACTAAGCCACATGTCTGTACTCTAGTTATAAGGGAATCTGGCAAATGTAGTTTTTATAGATTCTTCCTTGGTTAGGTGAGAATGACACTGGGAAGATGTATTAAAATGCAGCGAGCATGTTTAAATGTTGTTGAGCAGCTGAAAAGAACAGAAGACCACTGTGGTTTCCTAGCTAGTCTCCTTGCCTTCACTAATATTTTTCTCATCTTTTAAGACCTAAGTCCTGGTAAAGACTTTTCTGATATTTCCATCTATCCTCTGTGTTCCCTAGTATCATATATGTGCCTCTGTGAAAACTGTTTGCATGTCTGTTTTCTCTGCTGGACCATGAATTATTTATTTTTATTTCTTTAACAAATAGGCATTTATTAAGTATCAGGCATTAAGTGCATCATAAATGACTCATTTAATTTGTGGAACAAGCTTTCTTTCAATTTGCACTCCTCTCGCCAGCTTAGCATAGTCCTTGGTGCATGGCACTTGTCCAGTAAATAAGTGATTCAATATTTAGAAAATAGAGAAGAAAGAATGATGACACAGTCCTGCCTCTTTAGTTCACTATTCTATTTCATCGTACATGTTTTATATTTAGTCTTCCAGAGAAAAAGTTGGCAAAATTAAACTTCCCTAGTATGGGATAGGCTGCCTGTGAGGTAGTAGGTTCTCTGTTAGTTGAAGTCCACTCAGAACATAGATGAGCATCTGTGGACTACATTAAAAGTGCTATCCAGACTTTTTTCTGTGATTCTACTTTGACTCAACAATGCTTGATCTAGCCTATAAGAGAGAGGAAGAAGATGTCTTCTGTCTTCAAGTAAGTCATTAAGAAGGAAGATATACAAATGAGAAATAAGGAGATAAGATAGGAAAGATAGGGGTAGAGACAGTGATACAGGTGATTAGGAAGAAGGATACTGTGTATATATAAACAAAATTTATTAAGTATTGACCTTGAACAAATCATAGGAGTCACTGCAATGCATGCAAATATAGATCAAGAGATTTTTGCTGTCAGTGAAGTTACTATTCTATAGATAGATGCAGTTTGATTTCTTTTCATGGATCCTCCCCCCCTTATATATGAGTCTTTAAAATAATGTTAATATTAGGGTGCCTGGATGGCTCAGTAAAGTGTCTGACTCTTGGTTTCTGCTTAGGTTAGGTTTGTGAGATTGAGCCCCATGTTGGATTCTGTGCTGACAGCTTGGAGCCTGCTTGGGATTTTCTCTCCCTCTCTCTCTGCCCCTCCCCTGCTCACTAGCATGCCCTCTTGCTCGTGCTCTCAAAAAAGATGAATAAACTTAAAAAATAATGCTAATATTTTTAGTGATCATTACTTTCCTTGATTAAAAAATAGCAATAGCCAGAATTATTAAGAAAATAAGGTGATAAAAGTACTTATTTTTTTAAAGTTGAAATATGAATCACATACCATAAAATTCACTGTTTTAAAATATATAGTTCAGTGTGGTTTTTTAGTACATTCAAATGAAATTGTTGTGAAACCAACACAGCAATCAATTTTAGAACATTTTTATCATTCCAAAAAAACACACACACACCATAACTATCAGTAGTTACACCCCAATACTATTTCCCCTCCGTTGCCCCAGCAACTACTAATCTGTTTTCTGTGTCTATAGATTTGCCAATTCTGGGCATTTAGTATAAATGGGATCATACAATATGTGATCTTTTGTGACTGGCTTCTTTCATTTAACATAATGTGATTTTAAGTTTCCTTCCTGCTATAGCATTTATCAGTACTTCGTTCTTCCTTATGACTGGAAATACCACATCTGTTTATCCATTCATCACTTGATGGACATTTGGGTTGTTTCTACTCTTTAATGCTGCTATGAACATTCATGTACAAGTTCTTGTGTGGCATACATTATTGTTTCTTTTGGGTAAAAGCTGGGTCACGTGGTAAGTTTTTGCATAACCTTTCGAGGACTGCTGGACTATTTTCCAAAATAGGTGAATCATTTCACATTCTCACTGGCAGTGTGTGAGGGTACCAGTTTCTCCATGTCCTTACCAATGTTTGTTTTTATTATCTTTCTGTATCCTAGCCATCCTAGTGGGAATGGGGTGGTATCTCATTGTGGTATTTATTTGCATTTCTCTAATGAATAATGATGTTGAACATCATGTGCTTACTGGCCATTTCTATATCTTCTTGAGAGAAACGTCTGTTCAAATCCTTTGCTCATTTGTAGTTAGGTTATTTGTCTTTTTATTGTTGATTTGTAAGAGTTCTTTATATATTCTGTATACAAGTCCCTTATCAGATATAATTTGGAAACATTTTACCCATTCTGTAAGTTGTCTTTTCATTTGATGTTGCTCTTTGAAGCAGTCATTTCCAACTTGGTTTTGTGACTCCTCAAGAGTGTCATATTATGTTGCAAGGGTTAATATGAGTTTCACAATGAGTAAAGATAATTTGTATAGTGAAAATGTTATATGTGTATTTATCACAAAATAAAGGAAGATTCCCTGCCAAATTAAAGCTTATTGAACCTGAAAACAGTGCATTCTTGTAAATATTTTTTCCTCCAATGAGTGATGTCATCCAAACACAGCTGATTCTATTTCTGATTTTTTTTTTTCGCTTTCAAATTCCATCAAATTGTCAGTATTCTTCAGTGGCATGTTATAGATCTATATTTCTTGTCAGTTTAAAAATCATATTTGCTCTTTTGGATAACAGTAATCCTAAGGGAGCATATGCCAAATGGTAAAGTGTTTGTTTATTTTTGCTATCAGGGTAAATTAATAGCTGTGCTAAGGTTATATGATGTATGCTATAAAACTGCCAATTTATTCTGTGGAATAGTTTAAAAATATTTTTTTTCTTTCTGCTCATTAGTTAAATAGGTAGAGTTAGGAGCCATGAATATATGGTAAAATTTATACAATGTTAGTGGTATCTAGAGTGAAAAATAATAGTGAGAGATCCACCAAAGTGATCCTTGTTGTTAGCCACAGCATGGCTATTTTAAAAGAGAATTTTGATATTTATTAATCACTTTTGCAACTCAAGCAGAAATATGTTAATATTCACAGTAGATGTTCTTTATAACAGGAGGACATGAATCTTAATGAAGAACGGAAAGCTCCTTTACGAAACAAAGATTTTACCACCAAGCGTGAGATGGTCGTTCAATATATTTCTGCTACTGCCAAATCTGTAAGTAGTGACACTTTCCTGGTGCTCTTGTAATGAGTTCAGCATTATCTGCTTAAAAAGAAACCAACCTCAGATCTTCAAGTTCTTGCCTCAGTATACTCATATAGACTATTGAGAAAAACTTCATACATGTATTTTTACACATTTAGTATAATTCGAGAGACTTCTATTATTTAAAACAATGCAGACTAAGGATAGAAGCCTCTGAGTTAATCCAGTGAGTTTTGGGGCAGTGGTTTTATGCACTTCCTAAAAATTGAGAGCAATTTGTAGGTATTCCACTAAATATACTGTTGGTTATATGAAAATTTTGAGGGAGAAGACACAAGCATAGTCTACTCACAAGTTTTAACTAAGTTTACATTAAAGCTTCATGTCTGGTTTCTCCTTGCATGAAGTTTTAAGCAATATTTTTAATAATGCTGTTTTAAGTTTTTTATTTATGTGGTACTTACTATATTAACTATCTCATAATTGTTATCATGCAGCTTAATATAAAAGAGAATGCTTACTTGGAGCTTTAATCACTTCTCTGTGAGTTTCAAGACTTGAAAGTAGAGTTCTTCGGAAAGACTTGTTTTCAGCAGGAAAAACATTAGTGTTTTAATGGAATATGTATGTGGCTTTGTTCACTTCCTAAGATGTTTCCAAAAATAGACTTCAGGTTTGATTTCTTTTCGCAAGAAAAAAATGTATTTTTGAAATGCTAAATGTATCTTTTACCTTTCTGTTAGTAAAAAGCTTTATACAACTAGAGTTCATAAAATCACTGTGTACATGTGCACACACACCTATTTCACATATTATACATAATAATTTTATGGGTGTGGTATATGTATTATGTGGATATATATAAATAATACACATGCATTTACATTTAAAAATGAATATTTTAAGTTTAAAAAATTGATCCATGAAGAAAATAGTTCCTCATTGGAAAGTATGTTCTAAAATTATTTGGCGATCCTGTTAATGCTATTTCAGTGCAGTAACTACAGTGGCAATTACTGATGCATTTTGCCTTGAATTCTACAATTGTATTGATTCCATATTGTAGTTTAAGCAAGCTAAATCTGAATGCTGAACTATTTAAACAAAACGCATTGCAGCTCTGCCAGAGCAGAGCAACAGCATGTTTTTTAATTTGCTTCTGGTATCCAAGGGCAGAAATATGTTTCAAGTGATAAGTGAAATTTGCCATGAGCGTCATTTTCAATAGAATTAGGTGATGCATAGGGTTTTACTTTGAAATTCTGATGAATCTCTTCTCATTTTTGCACTCAAGTTATTGTTCACAGAAAAATGCTTTAGGAAATGCAGGGTGCACATTTCATGTTATTTTTCAAACACCTAAAAGCAGATACACTAGTAAATCTATGTAACTAAATCGGAGTGCAAAGTACAGATAATAATATATGAATAATCATGTGTTTTTAATGATAAAATTTTGTTAGTGTCTCTGGCTCATTTGGTTTTGTTTATGTAAGTGGGACTGGATATAATGAAGATTATACGAAGCTCTTATTCCTTAACCTTTTGATTTTTACTCTATGTAGAACTTGTTTTCATTTATTCTCACATTGTTTCCTCTTTAACTGGCCAAAGACATGTACACTTGAGGTTATATACTCATTTTTCACATCAAAATGCCAAAATTTGGGTAAATGTTGGATGAGCGTCTTGAATTGCTTTATTTGAAAGATGGAAATTAAATGTTTCTCCAAAGACATGAACATTCTTTTTAAGGCATTAGCCTCGGAATCAGTACTATAAATATTTAGTATATGACCCTTATTTATTTCATTGAACATATGTATGGGCACCTGACATGCATGTATCACTTTCATTAGAGTTTCAAGGTTATATTTCTTATTTCCTAATATTTTTTGTGGACCAAGTATTATGATGAAAGAAAGCCTATTGATAAGCATGTTTTAAAGCTTTTTCATCTAGGGGAGATGTTAACTAGTACTGTGTTTTCCATTGTTACAACAAAGAAAATTACTTATGTAATTTCCTTTTGAAGGTGAGAAGGATAAACAAAATAAACATTCAGTGACAAACAAACCTCTTTTGACCTCTTCATGATTATGACCATAATATTTGCATAAACTGTAGCCTATGGCTGTGTAACCAAGGTTTCCATCCTGTTGTCTTTCAGTAGGCTTTAGACATGCTTTGTATATCTTCTACTTTTTTTTGCTTACTTTTTCATTATATTGATACACTGATGAAAAACATATAACCACTTCTTTATGAGAATACTTTATAAGTAGTCAAAACTTTAATCTTAAAGTAAGAACAAAGTTAAGAGTTAGTGTTCCTGATGGGGAATGTTTTATAGTCACATGTAGAACATGTGAGAATTATAGTTAAATTTAAACATAAATTGTACATTTCCTTCTGTACCACCTGCATTAGTCATTTTGCATAGAATTGAAAAACAAACAAAATATGAGCTCAGTAAGAAATTTCCATCATTCTCCTGGGTTCCTGGGTAAGAGTAAAACAAGATGAAACTAATATACAGGTATGTGCTCAAAACCCATTTCCAAAGCAAATGTAATTATGTAATTAACTTTGCTTAAATAAGCACAGAGTAAAAATATATAGGAAATTAAAAGATAATGATGCAAACTACTGCTTAGTTTTTTCTTGTTAAAATTCCATAATAGAGAATATTAAATTGTGGGAATGTTAAAGGAAAAAGTAGCTTGAATACCTGTCAGCGATAAATGGACTTTAAATAAGGGAGTGCAGAAGAACTTGTTCTCTGCAGAAGCTGGACTTATTTGCTCATTATGGCAAGTGTGGTTATGGACCTGACCTAAGAGTGTTGTTACATGTAGATAATTTGGCCATAAACAATCTGTAAGAATTTACATTTTCAAAACACCAGCATATATTTTCAGAAATGGAAAACCAAGCTTTGTTAATATTGCAGAAGTTGTCATACCCATTCATAATCCTGAAGGAAGCACAAATAGTAGTGATTTAGGGCATCTTGTATGTTGTATTGTAACAGCCTATATTGACATTCATGAGGAAAAATTAGTCACTGAAATCCTAAGATTAGTTTGCCAAAAGCCAGTGTCATTATTAGAATATTAAGAGACTAGTTTATTTCTAACTTAAATCACAGTCTTGGAAGTTGAGATTTTAAAATACGTAAAATCACATTTTTGAAGACACATGACCCCTTGAGAGGTATTATTGATTTTAAAAAATCTCAATAAGGAATGATTAAAATAGTGATACCAAATACACCTCTAGAATTTTTAGATTGACCCATAAAATAAGCAGTTGAAAATTGCAGTATATCTCTGTGTGTGTGTGTGTGTATGTGTGTGTGTGTGTGTGTGTGTGTGTGTGTATACATGTATTACCATTTTGCTTTTGCTGTTAGCAGATATTTTCTTTCTCAGGTGAAGCAATTGAAGTCAAACTGACCAGACCAGTTTCTTTTAGCTTTCCTTGGCCAATCTAATCTGTTTGCTGTATGTGTTTTAATTAAATGCAAGCATTTTGCAATCATAACTATTAATGGGCTATATTCTGGTTGTTTCACTGAGTATACACCTGGCTTAAGTGTCAATACAGGCTTGCATTCTTGTTTTAGTCTCATGTCTGTGTTAAATAAACACGGGACAGATAAGACCTCTGTCTTTTTGGTCGGAGAAAATAATTTAGGTCAATAGCGTATCTTTCAATTCAGAAGACTGTTAATGGCATCAAAGAGGCTTTTATTCAGCTAAATAATCAGTACCTGTAAATACTCTGTTGAATGAGTATTTAAGAAACCTGCTTCTCTATTTGGAGATTCAGGGATTCCTCTGAAATAATTTGCTTAGAGACTGTCATTATCATTTTGTGTCTTGTAGTATCCTGTTCAATTTAGGATTCTTACTGGTATTTCAATAATATTTTAGTTTTCTTTTTAAAGTATTAGGTGGAAAATAGAACACATATTGATAATAACTGCTATCAGTTTAAAGGTTTTACTGTGGATTAATTAGTTCTTTTTTGGACATTGCTTGCTATTTAAGTGTAGGGCTCTGATAACAATGATTTGATTTTTATTAGGGTTTTGGCATAAAATTATGTTTAGAAGTATGATTTCACTTCTTGCTGTCTTAAACACCATCTGCCTCTCAGAAATTCTATCTCTTATCTATTAGGAAAGCTCAAAGTTTCTGTTTTTGAACTGTTTTCTCTTTATGAGTATCTGCATGTTTAGATATAAACTGCTTTTATGTCATTATATTAATTCTATTCTATTCTATTATTTTATTACAAAAGCTAGGATGGCCTAGAAAACTAGAGTCATAAGCAATCTATCTTCTTTGTATTTTCAAGTATAATATCAAACAGTATTATAAAACTTAAAATTATAACAATATAACATACTCCAGTTTTCAACCTGCAGTTCATTTCTTAACTTAATGCATGACTTTAAATGCAACATTTATTTTCTAAAATACCTTGTTTCAACCATAATATTATATCCATTATAACAAGGAAAGAAAAAAAAGCATTATTTGGAAAAAATTCAATTTTCTGTTGATATGTTTGTTGAGTGGCTGTGAGCTGGTAAAGTATCTGAGACCTGGTTACACTTACTTAATTTTACATTACGTGGTATTTAGATTATACTATATAAGCCCATTGCAGTATATTAAAATAATCTTTAAACAGTAATAATTGTTTGGGAATTCTCATTTTGAGACTTCACACATTTTGCTAATATGGTAGAAATTACTATTGGTATATTTGTTTTAGCAACTAAGTTTAAAGTATTAAATGTATACATAGGGTTAGCTATTTACTAATTTACTAAACACTTAATTTCTGTGAAAAGCTTCTGATTATTAATAACTGTTGCTGTTTGTTTTTTGTTTCTTTTATCCCATAACTATTCTTCGTTGACTACTATATGCAGATAATTGGAAGTAAAGTTACAGTGACTACAAAAGATGTGTTTTACCCTTAGATACGAATTTATGCTTTTGGGAATTGAGTAGTTTTTGCTTATAGTATTTTATATGTTTGGTTCTTTTTTTGAGTATATTTTACCAAAGTAGTAAGATGATAAAAATGAGGTGATGAGAATTTAGCCATAGTAAGTATTTTTCCTGTGTAGTAAGTATTTTTCCTGTGGTTTTGGGAAATGTTTTAGAACTTGAATATGCTTTCTATATTTGATCTTATAATTTTTACTATTTTACAGAGTACTGCCTGTGATTATGATTTTATGATTTAGTTCTTCTGATTCTGATGATATTGGGTGTTTTACCTCAGTTTCTCAGGAGGGTAGGATATCATCTCAGGATGGTAGTTTGGTTGATGCCAGCAGGAATTCTTATTAAAGTATCTCACTTTGGTTTAAGTATCAATGACCACATAGTATAATAAAAACAACCTTTGTTGTGCAGTCAAGAGGTCTAGGTCTTTGTCTCTGTTAGATGCTACTAATTGGCTGTATGACCTTGGGCAAGTCATGTAATTTTCTTGAGATTCAGTTATTAAATTGATATGTTGAAGTGGTTGGCTTACATTATTTTTTAAAGTTCTTTCTATTGCTGTCTTTTAGAAATTTTATACTCAGGGCATTGTATTTCATTGCCATAATTACATGATACGCTATCACAAAATATATCAAAAAGGGCCTGTATTGTAATTGAGAGGTATTTGTAAATACTTTGTCTTCATGACTAAGCAGTTTCTATTTGGAGAACAAGGCAGGAAACATTATCTTTAATATTATCAGGTACCATGATATTCAGAATAGTGAATGTATTTAATATTTATTTGCTTTTAAAAATTGATTTAGTCTTTTTTTCCTTCCTTCCTTCCTTCCTTCCTTGCTTCCTTCCTTCCTTCTTTCCTTCTTTTCTTTCTTTCTTTCTTTCTTTCTTTCTTTCTTTCTTTCTTTCTTTCTTTCTTTCTTCTTTCAAGAGAGGGAGCAAGTGAACAGTAGAGGGAGAGAGAAGGAGGGAGAGAAAGAATCTTAAACAGGTTCCACTCTGTGGCAGATATGGGGCTCCATCTCATGACCCTGAGATCATGACTTAAGTCTAAATCAAGAGTCGGATGTTTAACTGACTGCACCACCCAAGGAGCCTCTAGTCTTTTTTTTTTTCCATTTCTTTTGTTTATTAATTTTTAATGTTTATTTTTGAGGAGAGAGAGAGAGAGAGAACAAAAGTGGGGGAGGGGTAGAGAGAGAGGGACAGAATCTGAAGCAGGCTCCAGGCTCTGAGCTGTCAGTACAGAGCCCCATGTGGGCTCTAACCCATGAACTGTGAGATCATGACCTGAGCCGAAGTCGATGCTTCACTGACTGAACCACCCAGGCGCCCCACCCCCTATTTTTTTCCTTTATAATTTATGTGATGGGGGGAAAGCCATCAGTCTTTTGGGGGTAATTTCAAACATCAGCAAATATTTCTTTAGTGTTTATTATGTTCCAGGAATTGTGTTAGGTTCATTGGTGACTAGAAAATAAGGCTAAGACCTTACAGTTTTAATAATATATGTGGGAAGAATCCATTCTTAAATTGTGCATACTGACTGTAAGTGTTAGGAATTCATAAGCAGGAGAGAAACATAGGGGTAAAGTAATTGGAGAAAACCCCATGCAAATTTCTGGACTTAAGCTGGAATTTTAGGAATTGTTAGTTGTGATGGCTAGGATTTGATGAGGGAGATGAGACAATGGAGAAGCTCTCAGATTGTGGAAATAGTATTCAATGCAAAGGCTTAGAGAAAGAACCAAACTGTGTGGGTAGGGGACAGAAAAGAGGGAAGCAAGAGGTGAAGTCGACTTTGTTCAAACAAAGAATGTGTATTTATACTGAAAATATTGAAAAATCAAGTTGAAAGATGATCTTGAAGTCCAGGTAGAAAAATTAGAAATTAGTGTGAATAAGGAAGTGACATGAGGAAAGCAGGGTTTAAGAAAAATAAATTTGATAGTAGTTGGTAGGCTGGATTAGGGCAGTGGTTCTCAAACTTGAAAACACATAAATGCAGATTTTATCCCTCAGGGGTCTAGGATAGGGTCAAGAACTCTTCATCTTTATCAAGCACTACAGGAAATCCTTTTTTTTTTTTAATATTTTTATTTATTTCTAGGATAGAGAGAGACAGCGTGAACAGGGGAGGGTCAGAGAGAGGGAGATACAGACTCTGAAACAGGCTCCAGGCTCTGAGCTGGCAGTCAGCACAGATCCCGACGCGGGGCTCGAACCCACAAACCGCGAGATCATGACCTAAGCGAAAGTCGGACGCTTAACCGACTAAGCCACCCAGGCGCCCCGGGGAAATCCTTTTAAGGTAGGCTACAGAGCACACTTTGTTTTTTTTTTTTTTTTTAAATATTTTTATTTATTTTTAGGAGAGAGAGAGATAGCATGAGCAGGGGAGGGTCAGAGAGAGAGGGAGACACAGACTCTGAAACAGGCTCCAGGCTCTGGGCCGGCAGTCAGCACAGAGCCCGACGCGGGGCTCAAACCCACAAACCGTGAGATCATGACCTAAGCGAAAGTCGGACCCTTAACCGACTAAGCCACCTAGGCGCCCCCAGAGCACACTTTGAAATATTGGATTAGGATAGAGATTTGTTTCAGGGATCCGCTTGTGTATGGATCAGTGAGGACCTGTATTAAACTGGAGCCTAGGTGTAGGGGGGTGGGGTTAAATAGAGTTTTGGGCTATAAAGGAATCTTGAGTTTATTTTAATGTGGGCTGAACCTAGCTTGGTCTCTTCCTGACTTATGCCAACGCTGATAAACTATTACTGATTTCTCCATATCCAGTGGAGTTGAAGTTCTGTTGATTATTTCTCTTAGATAACTCAACTCTCTTCCCTAATTACTCCCACTATTGCTTTAGTTTAGATTCATCATTAAACACACCTGTAATTGCCATAGCCTCCTAAATAGTCTCCTGGTCTTCACTCTCTCACCCTGCCCATGCATGTTTTACGCTGTTATCACAGATCATGCTGATTCCCCCTTTAAACCTTTCAAATGGCTCCTGATTGCCCTTTGCGATCTTACCCCTGCTCCTTTTTCTAATTTCATCTTCATCTCCATTTTTACATGTGCCTGTCCTGTATCTGTACAGGACCACTTGGCAATTCCTTAACATCTGCTCTTTAATACCTCTAAATCAAGCATATTCTATTTCTTTGAACTAGAATGGTCTTCTTTAGTGTGCCCAGAAATATCGTAAATATCCATCAAAATTAAGCTTCATGTCTATGAGGAGAATTTGTCCTAGATAACTCCTTCCTTTCCATAGCATCACTATATATCTGTATTATAATATTTAACATATTTTATTGTAATAAATCATGTACATGTTTTTTTCCCCAACGAGCATAGCATCTTTACTCAAAATACTAGGTCTAATGGAAAGACAGGTAAACAGAATAAGGATAGGGCCTTATAGATACAGTATAGTAAAGGTTGTAAAATGGCAAGCCAACAGGCTATATATGGTTCATAGAAAAGTTTCATCTTCTCTGAGAGTGTTTTGAAAGACAGTGTAATGAGACAGATGTTATGATTGATCTGCAGTATAACTGTTCATACCCACAGTCTTATTTATGGCCTGCTCCTCACACTGAAATTTGTATATTCTGCAATAAAGGGAGGAAACCATGGGAATCAGCTTCTAGAAGAAATGAGTGATTAGTTCTAGAGTTTATGTCTGAGGGGTGCCTTAAGGAGGAAGATTTTTCTTTTCTTTTCTTTTTTTAAGGGTAGAAAGAGGAGTGAAAAACAATCATTAAAATCACTCTGGTGTAAAGTCAGGTCCAAAAGGGCTTATTTCTCATGGTCTTATTAGCCTTCAAAAGATGAGAAGTATGTGTTCATTGGTAAAATTGGCAGATAGGAATTTCATGAAAGTGTTCTAGAATAAATTCTAGAAATAACCATTTTAAGTATTATGGTTGCCTAGAGATTATATATGTTAGTCAAAAAATGAGTCATATAGAAACCAGATTGAAATTGTAAAGGTAGAATATGTAATGAACTAGGTTTGCATGATCTTGTCTTTCTTTTGTCTGTCTAATGTTGATTAGCAGCAGATACAGGGGCATTTGAGGCCCTCCCAATCTTGAACTACTATCAACCTTACTTTTCATTATTCTCCTTTAATGAAACCAAAGTTTCATTATAAAACTTTGCTTTAAAAATCAGGCTGGAAAACTGCCTGTTGTTATCTGAACATAACCACTCCTTCAGCCTTATGCAGTTATGTTTCTGACTTTCCTCATCCTGTGATCTTTTTTGCATAGAATGTTTTTCTTCCTTTGTCAACATTCTACCCATCCTTCACAGCCCCTCCATTAAGCCTATCCTTTTTTTTTTAATTTTTTTAAATGTTTTATTTATTTCTAGGAGAGAGAGGGACAGGGTGAGCAGGGGAGGGTCAGAGAGAGAGGGAGACACAGAATCTGAAGCAGGCTCCAGGCTCTGAGCTAGCTGTCAGCACAGAGCCCAATGCGGGGCTCGAACCCACAAACCGCGAGATCATGACTTAAGTGAAAGTCGGACACTGAGCCAACTAAGCCACCCAGGCGCCCCAACCATTAAGCCTATCCTGATTTCCATTCCCTATTCACCCCCCCTCAATTTCCACCTAATAATTTATATGAACTTCTGTAGTGCTTCATTTTTTTTTTTTTGCATTTTTAATGTTTGCTTATTTTTGAGAGGGAGGGAGAGAGAGAGAGAGAGAGAGAGAGAGAACACAACTGGGGAAGTGCAGAGAGAGAGGGAGACACAGTATCTGAAGCAGGCTCCAGGTCCTGAACCATCAGCACAGAGCCCAACACAGGGCTTGAACTCACAAACGGTGAAATCATGACCTGAGCTGAAGTCGAACACTTAACCCACTGAGCCACCCAGGCGCCCCAGTAACACTTCATTTTTAACTCTCTTAAGGAATCACTTTCTTCTTTATCTTATATTTTTTATTACATGTTCTTTAATGGCTTCTATTATAATATATCTGGTTTATTTTAGTTTATAGCAATGTATATCCTTGAATAATACTATCACTCTGTGGGTCTGACTTTTTGTGTCCACAGTATAGAGCTTATGAAGGGATGTAAATTTCAGAAGAGGTCATGGGTTTTGAGACAAATAGACCTGCATTCAGATTCTCAGTCTGCTATATACAAGCTGTGTGACCTTAGATAATTTACTTAACCTCTCTGAATCTCATTCTCCCTATCCATAACAAGAGGATGACAATACTTAGTTCAGGATGATTTTGAAGTTTATTTTTATATTTAATACATTTAATATACAAATAGACTTGCAAATAGTAGGTCTAAACATTTTTTGCTAAATGTATTGAATCTGCAAAATGCTTGGAATAAAGAACATAAAAACATGAAGTTTACACGCTAAATGAGACATGACTATGAGCAGCTTCTTTTTTTTTAAGTATTTAAGACATGTGCTATTGATAGAATTTATTCTAATAAAAAATGTTGAAAAAGATTTAGCTAGATGGAAAAAGAATCCTTTGCCTATGTATTGGAAGGTATGTATTTTGTAGTATAGATTATTGTCGGGTTTTGAGGAAAAAATTTATATGTGGTCTCAATATAATGTTAACAAGGTTATTGTAAAACTTTTTATATAAAATAGTTGAATAGATACCATCAATAAATGGAAATTTTAAAATATTTTCTCTTAGGTACCTTAAAATAGCAAAAGAGAATTTGGAGTAGGGTAGAGATTGAAAAAACTGAATGACTTTTTTCAGTGTCTTCTGGTTATAAATAAGTGTTGTACAACTTGTTGAACCAAAATAAATTGTTTTTGTTATTTAGTAACACAGTGCATAAAACAGATTTAGAAAACAGCTAAAATGACTGATTTGATTTCACTGCATGGCAGGAATAATTTTTCCACAGGTGGAAAAATCACCATTCTTCTGTGGGGGGAAAAATAAAAATAAAAGAATGACATGATTACATATGATAATTGGAAAATAGAATTATAATGACCATACCTTTTGATATTAAATATAAGGGAATTTAGCAACACAAGTAGTTGAGTGCCTAGGGCAAGAGTATGATGTTTTTTGGAATAGTGTTTGTTTAGGCATAAGAAAGACCTGAATTTGAACGCCCTGATTCACCACTCATTCATTCATTCCCTGTGATCTTTTTAACCTCTCTTACCAAAGTTTATTTTTTTACCAAAATAGTTACTGATCTGTTATGTGCCAGACCCTATTGTAGGTGCTCAAATGATGAACCATACAGATAAATTCCTCATGGAACTTACGTTCTAGTTGGGGTTATAGACAATGACACATATTACATTTAATGGCAGGTAGTGATAAGTGCTGTGAAGGAAAAAAAAATAGTAGAATGAGAAAGCTGAGAGTGATCGTGGATGTGCTCTTTTAGATAGGTGAGCTCTCTGAGCAGTGACATTTGAATAGACATGAATGAAATTGGGGAGAGTCGTGTAGATATTTAGGGAAGATCTTTTTTTTTTAAACTTTTTTTTAATGTTTTATTTATTTTTGAGAGAGGGATAGAGACAGCATGAGCAAGGGAGGGGCAGAGAGAGAGAGTGAGACACAAAATGTGAAGCAGGCTCCAGGCTTTAAGCTAGCTGTCAGCACAGAGCCCGCACGAACCATGAGATCATGACCTGAGCCAAAGTTGGACGCTTAACTGACTGAGCCACCCAGGCGCCCCAAGGGAAGGTCTTTATAGTTAGAACATCAAGTTCCATGGCTTTGAGACAAGAGTGTGCCTTGTGTATTTTAAAAATAGCAAAGAGGCTAGTGTGGTTGGAGTAGGGTTGAACAAGAGGAGGTATGGGACTATTTAACCAACCACAAGAGCTAGTTAAGGTGACTAAAAACATAGGTTAAGCATAGTAGTGGGTTGTAAATTTGGAAAGATAGGTTAGGGTCATTTTAGGAGGGATATGCTGAGGAATTGGTACTTTAATAGAGAGGAATCCTGCAAGGCTTTGAGGAATGGAATGAGAAGATCTGAGCTGTATTTGTGGGGAAGATTAATGGAGCAGTAGAAATTGAACAGATTAGAAACTAGGGCAGGGAGATGAAGCTGCGGGTTATTGTAGCACTTTAAATAATAAGACCCTGAACTGAAGAGTGATTAGTAAGAACTAAATAGAGAGTATAGATAAGAGATTGTGGAAGTAAAATATCTAAGTCTCAGCAAATGGTTGAAAAGGGCAGAGAAGATATGTGAAACAATAATGACTGAAATTTCAAGCATGGGTGACTTGAACATTCATAGAGAAAGCAAGGGCAAGACTAAATTTGGAGTAAAAAAAATGAATTTAATTATACATGTAATCAAGGAGATATTAGAAAAGTCACCAAAAAACAAGAATAAATTTATTACCACACAAGAACATTTCTTTAGAACTTGTAGCATTAAGAGTAGAACTTTATAATTTGCTTCACTGTTTCAAATTCCTATCTTTACTATTTTAAATATACTTTGCAGATGTCTGCTGAACGTATTTTTCATTTTAATAACATTTACCTGTTTATAAACTGAAGCTTCAATACGTGTATTAGGTAATGAAGGTCATGTATACTTCAAGGTGACTCAATGTACCCAGATAGTAAAGAGCTAATCATTTTGGTGGCATGTAGTACTGCTTACCAGATAAGCCATTTTACATAAGTAACATGTTACATTTGTACCTTTTGCAGTGTTTCTAAATAATCTGAGTCAAAAGGACAACTGCATCACCTCAAAGGTGAAGGTTAGGAACAAATGTATCTTTGTTTGCCTTAATTAGGGCATGGAGATCATGGGCACTGACTGAATATTGTAGAACCTCTCTCTCAAAATAGAGCCAAATAAATTTGTTCCTCTATGCTGGTGAAAAAGGTCATACTGCTTGAAAGTTCCTGTTAAAGTATCATCTTATGGTCAGGTTCAAAGTAATATATTCAAAATGCTATATAGGGGCACCTAGGTGGCTCAGTCGGTTAAATGTCTGACTTTGGCTCAGGTCACGATCTCATGGTTCGTGGGTTTGAGCCCCACGTCAGGCTCTGTGCTGACAGCTAGGAGCCTGTTTTGGATTCTGTGTCTCCCTCTCTCTCTGACCTTCCCCTGTTAACGCTGTCTCTCTCACTCTGAGAAATAAATAAAAAATTAAAAAAAACTTAAAAAAATAAAAAGAACCCCACAAAATGCTATTGATATATTCCTTACTATCAGCTCCCTAGTAATCATAATATCCACAAAATACTACTAACATGGCAGTATGTACTTGTGGGCTGTTAATCTGCTATTGCATTATTAAATTGAACTTTTATTTGTTTACTGACCCAACAGTATCTTAATAATTACTTCATGTAATAGAACACTTGTGTCAGGCCCTTTGTTTGAATATATCCTATGAAAAAAGAACAAATCTTACTTTTTTTTAAAAAAAATAATTGTTTAGTCCAGAAGGGGGAGACAAAACATTGATTATGGGAGTTTGAAGGAGCTGCTTTATGATAAAACATGGCTTTCTTGCACTGCAAATTTTTTTAACTTTTAAAGAAATTTTTAAATTTATTTTTGAGAGACAGAGTGTGAACTGGGGATGGGCAGAGAGAGAAGGAGACACAATCCGAAGCAGGCTCCAGGCTCTGAGCTAGCTGTCAGCACAGAGCTCGATGCGGGGTTCGAACCCACGAACTGTGAGATCATGACCTGAGCTGAAGTAGTCGGAGTCTCAGCCGACTAAGCCACTCAGGCACCCCTCTTGCACTGCAATTTGATTGCTTTTTCTTATGGGTTTAGAAATCTTAGGAAAGTTGCTACTATAAAACATTTAGCTTTACGGGGGTGACAATTTTGTAAAAATTCTCAATTGAATCATAAAAATAATACAATTATTTTTAACTAGTATATATAAATTAGAAAAACTCATTTGGTAATCAGATGAAAATAGGACATGAGACTATTTAATGATGGCATATTATAAGTGATCTTTTCAAAATAGCACAAGTACATTTAAGTTCCAATTTTAGTCTTTTCTAATTTCACATTCATTATGTGCAGTGAGTAGCTATCTTCCCATTTCCTTATGTTTTATTTAATACTGCAGGCCAGCTTGTGTGTTATACTTGTTTTGGCCAGGAGTATCTGTATATGTTTTGAAAAGTTTATTATTGAAATCTTCATTCACTTTTAGGACATTTTCTTATCATCCCCTTCCCTTTCAGTGCATTGTCACAAATTATATTATTTCATCATGCCACAATAAATTCATTGTTTAAGGAAAGCTAAGATAATATAGATTATAAATATTAGCAAGTCATTATAGCTTGGGCATTTGGAAACATCTAAAACTGTATAATATTAATTTTATGCTTAGACATATTTTTTAATTTGAGTTCATTAATACTGATGTGTATGGGGTAGTTATATTTTATAATATATCCTAATATAAGAAAGAAGAAGATATACTTTTCATGTAGAATTCTGCACTACAAGTTTGTTTTCTATGTATTTTAATTGCAATCATTGTAGAAATTTCTGTTGATATTTTTTGTGTATATAAACAGGCAAACTAATACGCTTAAAATATGATGCTAGATATGACATTTAAAGCAACTCTAGTGATAGAGGGGGCAGTCCAAGATGGCAGCATAGAAGATCCTGAACTCCCCTTTTCCAAAAGACACACCAAATGTACAGCTACAGATAGAACAATTACCTCTGAAAAAGACCTGAGAACTAGCTGAAAAGTTCCTTCAAAACATAATAGACTGAAACACACCATGAATCATTCTGTGAAAAGTCCTGTTTACTTGTGTTGGAGTGTTAGTCTGAGGAGCAGACTTTAGGTTTGCCACACATCTACAGGCTGTGGAGCTGCTGTCTGGGAACTGAGGCTAAGGGAAACCATCTTTGCACTGTCCTTTAGCCTCACTATTGTTCACTGGTACCTCTCTGAAAAAAAGCTTATACGTGCATCTGAAGCCTGATTTTTGCAACTGTCACCCAGGGGACACCTCCAGATTGCCTGGTCTCGAGGTCAGTAGGGTTTATAATTGCAGTCCCAGAGGACTGTATATATTTACACAGTTTAAAAGCTGCTACCTGACGGTCTGACTTCCAAGCAGCCTGAATCTAGGTGCTGACTGAGATCACTCCTTTTGGAACACTGACAGCTACTATCACACTCTCAACACTAGGACTTATCAAGAATAAATCTAGCTACTGAGATAATCACAAAGGTTCAAGAAACAACCAAGAGCTATGACAAGGTGTACAGACTGGATTAATCTCCTACAAAGGAGCACTCCCTCAAGAGCAGAAGAGGTTGTTCTTTTGCCTAATACAGAGAAACAACTCTTCAGGCAAAATTAGGAAACAGAAGAATGTGTTGCAAACAAGAGAGCAAGATAAAACCTTAGGAAAATAATTAATGAAATGTACTTAAGTAATTTAACTGATGAAGAGGTCAAAGAAAAGGTCATATACCCGAATAGCCAGTTTGGGAAAAATTTGTTCCTAGATAGGAGCTAACCATTTATACCTACTATATCACACCAAAATCCTTGTCATGGTGTTAATTTATGTGTATAGACTGAGGTATGAGATTCACATTTTTCTAACTGTAAACTAATTTCATAGGCAAATATTATTGAAGATGATATTGAATTAGAAAAGTGACATTTTAGCCTATATTTTTTCCATTCTTAAACTTTTTCTAAGGAAAAACAAAGATATTAATTTAAAGGGATATTGTTATACACATACACATCCTGAACTATTTGATTAGCTACTGTATGTTTTATACTTTCTTGCATTTAATTGAGGGAACATTGTTTTTAAAGGGAATTGCAACAAAAACTTACTAAAAAAAAAAAACAACCAAAGTAAAGGTCATAAAGATTCTCATAGACCTTGGGAGGAGATTAGATGAACACAGTGAGAACTTTAGCCAACAGACATAGAATATAATAAAGTACCAGTCAGAAGTTACAGGGCTGAAGAATACTACAGCTAAACTGAAAAATACACTAGAGGGGTTCAACAGCAAACTAGATAAAACAGAAGAAAGGATCAGTTATCTAGAAGACAGAGCAGTGAAAGTAATCCAAATAGAGCATCGAAAAGAAGAAAAATAAGATTAAAAGGAAAGATAGCCTAAGAGACCCATAGAACAACATCAAGTGGCATAATGTTTGTATTTAGGGGTCCCAGAAGGAGAAGAGAGAGTGAAAGGGGATGAAATCTTTTTTAAAGAAATAGTGTCTGGGAACTTCCCTTACCAGGGAAAGAAAACAGACATTCAGATCCAGGAAGCTCAGAGTGTTCCAAATAAGAACCCAAATAGATCCACACCAAGACATATTTTAATTAAAAAGTCAAAAGTTAAAGAGAGAATCTTAAAAGCATCAAGAGAAAAACAAGTTATTATGTACAAGTGAAATCCCATGAGAGTAGCAGCAGATTTTTCAGCAGAAACTCTGCAGTACAGAAGGGAGTGGAATGACATTTTTTAAAGGCTGAAAGGGAAAAAATTCCAACCAAAAATACTCTTACAAGGTGTTTCAATTTAGATCTGGAAGATTGATAAACAGTTTTCTAGATATGTAAAAGCTAAGGGAGTTCATGACCACTAAACCAGCTTTACAAGAAATGTTAAAGGGATTTCTTGAAGCTGAAAGGAAAAGGAATTGATTAGTAATAAGAAAATATAGGGGTGCCTGGTTGACTCAACAGTTAAGCATCTGACTCTTGATTTCAGCTCAGGTCTTGATCTCACCATTGTGAGAATGAGCCCTGTGTTAAGCTCCACACTCTGCATGGAGATTCTCTCTCTCCCTCTCCATCTGTCTTTCCCCCACTTGTGTGCTTTCTCTCTCTCTCTCTTTCTTTGCCTTCTCAATAAAAAAAAGAATTTAAAACAAATAATAAAAGATGAAATTACAAATCTCATTGTCAAAGGTAAATATAGTAAAGGTAGTATATTAATCACTTATAAAGTTAGTATGGAGGTTAAAAAACAAAAGTAGTCAAAATAACTAGAACTACCATTATCATTTAACAGAGACACAAAATAAAAAAAGATGTAAAAGGTGACATGAAAAACATAAAATGGGGGGAGAGTAAAAATACAGAGTTTTAGAATGTATGAAAACTTAAGTTGCTGTCAACTTAAAATAGACTGTTATACATGTGGGCTGTTATATGTGAGGCTCATGCTAACCACAAAGCAAAAATCTAGAGTAGATACACAGAAGTACATAAGAATGGAATCTAAGCATAACACTAAAGAAAATAAACCACAATGGAAGAAAACCAGAAAACAATCAACAAAATAATAATAAGTGCATACCCATAAATAATTACTTTAAATGAAAATGGTGTAAATTCTCCAATCAAAAGGCAGAATGGGCTGAATGGATAAAAATATAAGACCTATTTATATTTATAAATATATTATAAAATTATATAATATAATTATATAATATAATTATATTATAAAATATATTTATATAATTATAAATTTTATATTTATATCTCTGCCTACAAGAGACTTTCTTCCGATGTAAAGACTCACACAGACTGAAAGAGAAAAAAATGGAAAAAAGATGTTCCATGCAAGTGGAAACCAAAAGGAACTGGAATAGCTATACTTTTTTCAGACAAAATAGACTTTAAAACAAAGAGTGTAATACAATACAAAGAAGGGCACTACATAATGATGAACATATCAATCCAACAAAAAGAACATTTGTAAATAATGTATCCAACATAGGAGCATCTAAATATATAAAGGAAATATTAACAGATCTAACGGGAGAAGTTGGCAGCAATACAATAATAGTAGGGACATTAATACCCTCTTTACATCAATGGATAGATTAGACAGGAAATAAGTAAGGAAATATTGGCCTTAATTGACACATTAGACAGATTAACTTAATAGATATAAACAGAATGTTCCATCCAAAAACAGAATGTGCATTCTTTTTAAATGCACATGGAACTTTCTCTGGGATCATAAGTTAGGCCACAAAAAAAGCCTCAATAAATTTAATAAGATTGAAGTCTAATCAGTTGTCTTTTTTGACCACCACAATAGTATGAAACTAGAGATAAATTATAAGAAAACTGGAAAAATCACAAAAATATGGAGATTAAACAGCATATTACTGAACAACCAGTGGGACAACAAAAGAAATTTAAAATTACAACTTTGATGGGATGCAGAAAAAATACAACTTCCTATGGGATGCAGAAAAAGTGATTCTAAGAAGGAAGTTCTTATAGATACAGGCCTACCTCAAAAAAACCCAAGAAAAATACCAATCTAACTTTCCGTCTAAAGGAACTAGAAAAAAGAAGAACAAATGATGTCTCCAATGTTAGTAGAATGAAGGAAATAGCAAAAGTCAGAGTGGAAATAAATGATGATAAAAAGAAAATAGAAAAGATCAATGAAACTGACAGCTGTTTGTTGAAAAGATACACAAAATTGGCCAACAGTTAGATTCACCAATTGAAAGAGACAAAAGGCTTCATTAGATAATATCAGAAATGAAAGTTGTTATAGCTGAAACTGTAGAAATACAAAGGATCGTAAGAGACTACCATAAACGATTATATGCAGACAAACTGGAAGGAGTGGATACTTTTTTGCAGTGTGCAATCTTCCAAAAACTGAAACATGAAGAAATAGAAAATCTTAACAGATCTATTATTAGTAAGGATATTGAATCAGTAATCAAAAACCTGCCAACAGACAAAAGTCTAGAACCAGATGGCTTCATGGCTTCATGGATGAATTCTTCCAAAATTTAAAGAAGATTTATTTTTTGTTTAAAAAATAATGTTTTATTTATTCTTGAGAGAGAGAGAGACAGACAGACAGACAGGCTCTGAGCTGTCAACATGAGCCCAACACGGGGTTCAAACTCAGGAACCTTGAGTTCATGACCTGAGCTGAAGATGGATGTTCAACCAAGTGAGCCACCAAGGCACCCCATGAAGATTTAATACCTATAATTCTCAATATATTCCAAAACCCTGAAGAGGAAGGAAAGCTTCCAACTCATTTTAATGAGGCCAGCAGTATCTGGGTACCAAAACCAGAGAAGGACACAACCAAGAAAGAAAATTACAGTCCAATATCCACAGTGAACATAGATGCAAAAATCCTCAACCAAATACTAGCAAGCCATATTCAACAATACTTTAAAAGGATAACACCATGATCAAGTGAGATTTACTCCAGGGATGCAAGGATGATCCATCATTCTCAAATTAATCTGTGTGATATACCACATTAGCAAAATGAAGGATAAAAATCGTATGATATCAATTGATTAGGAAAAGCATTTGACAAAATTTAACATCCATTTATGATTTTAAAAAACTCTCACCAAAGTTGGAATGTACTTTAACACAATAAAGACACAATAAAGGGCTGTATTACAAGCCCACTACTAGCTTCATACTTAAAGGTGAAAAGGAAAACTTTTCCTCTAAGATCAGGAATACCCACTCTCGCCACTTTTATTCAGTATAACATTGGAAATCCTAGCCAGAGCAATTGGCAAGAAAAAGAAAGAACAGGTATCTATATAAGCAAAAAATGTCACTATTTTCAGATTACATTATTTTATACATAGAAAGCTCTAAAGACTCCACCAAAAATCTGTTAGAAGTAGTAAGTGAATTCAGTAACTTTGCTGTATATAAAATCAATATACCAAAATTGTTGAATTTCTATACATTACCTATCAAAAAGAGAAATTGAGAATATAATCCCAGTTATAATTGCATCAAAAAGACTAAAATACCTCAGACTAAATTTAACCAGGAGGTGAAAGACCTGTTCAATGAAAACTATAAGACATTGATGAAAGAAATTGAAGATAGACATAAATGAAAGATATTTCATACTCATGATTGAAACAAGTAATATTGTTAAAATTTCCATATTACCCAAAAGAATCTACAGATTCAATGTAATCCATATCAAAATCTCAAGTATATTTTTCACAGAAATAGAATAAACAGCCCTAAAATTTGTATGAAACCATAAGAGACCAAATGGCCAAAGCAGTCTTGAGAAAGAACAAAGCTGGAAGCATCACACTCCCCAATTTCAAACTTACTACAAAGTTATAGTAATCAAAGCAGTATGGTACTGGCATAACAATAAACACATAGATCAATGGAACAGAATAGAGTTTCAGAAATAAGCCCATGTGTTTACGGTCAATTAATTTATGACAATGGAGGCAAGAATATACAATTGGGAAAGGGCAATAATAACCAATTTAATAACGGTGTTGTGAAAACTGGACAGCCACATGCAACGGAATAAAATCAGACTACTGTCTTATACTATACTCAAAAATTAGTTCAAAATGGTTTAAAGACTAAAATATAAGACCTGAAACCATAAAACTCCTAGAAGAAAGCAGATTTTGTAACTTTCTTGACATTGGTTTTGGTGAAGATTTTTTGGATCTGATCCAAAATCAGAGGCAAGAAAAGCAAAATAAACACGTGGGACTACATCAAAATAAAAAGCTTCTGTACAGCAAAAGAAACCATCAACAAAATGAAAAGTCAACCTACATAATGGCAGAAAATATTTGCAAATCATATATCTGATACAAATTAATATCCAAAATATATAAGGGACTCATAAATCTTAATAACAAAAAAACCAATACTATTAAAAAATATGAGCATACTATCTGAATAGGTTATTTTCCAAAGAAGACATACCAATAGCAAACAAGCATGTAAAAGGGTGCTCAAGATCACTAATTATCAGAGAAATGCAAATCAAAAGTATAATGAGATATCACCTCACACCTGTTAGGATGGCTACTATCAGAAAGATAAGAAATAAAAAGTGTTGGCAGAGATGTGGATAAAGGAGAACTGTTGTGCATTGATGGGAACTTAGATTGGTGCAGCCACTATGGAAAACATTATGGAAATTTCTAAAAAAAAAAAAAAAAGAAATAGAACGACCATATGATTCAATAATCCATTTCTGGGTATTTATCCAAAGAAAGTAAAAACACTATTTTGAATAGATCTATGCACATCTGTGTTACTTGCAACATGATTTATAATAGCCAATATATGGAAACAACCCAAATGTCCATTGATGGATGAGTAGATAAAGAAGATGTGTATGTATGTGTATATATTGTATATAAATCAATATACATACATACACAATGGAATATTACTCAGCCATAAAAAAGAGATCGTGCCGTTTGTGGCAACCTGGATGGACCTTGAGGGTGTTATGCTAAGTGAAATAAATAAGTCAGACAGAGAAAGAGAAATACTGTATGATCTCAGTTATATATAGAATATAAAAAACAAAACAATTGAACAAAAGTCACAGCAGAATGGTAGTTGTCTATGGGAAGATGTTTGGGGGGGTGCGCAAAATGGGTTAAGGGGTCAACAGGTACAAACTCCTAGCTATAAAATAAATAAGGCATGGGGACACCATACAATATGGTGACTATATTTAGTAATATTGTACATATTTGAATGTTGGTAAGAGAGTGAATATTAAAAGTTCTTCTCATCACAAGAAAAAATATGTAGCTTTGTATGGTGGCAGATGGTAATTCGACTTACTGTGGTTATCATTTCCTAGTGTATACAAATATCAAATCATTATTATAAAATATTATGTGTCAATTAAAACAAACCATGCATTTAAAAAATTTAAATATGGCAAAATTTTTGAATGGCCACATAACAAGAGATAATTATATAATAAGTGTTTTTTGTTATTAAGTAATATAGTCTCTATATTATATATCATTTAAAGGATATATATAAAATTTGTTGTTGACATAATATTTACAGTGGCCTAACATAGGGGTATTTTTTATGATGCAGTGCTTTCTTTGTTAATTTTTCTAGGATTTTCTTTCTTTTTTCTAACTTTCATTTAATTTCTTTTTTACATTTACATCAAAGTTAATTAGCATATAGTGTAACAATGATTTTAGGAGTAGATTCCTTAATGCCCCTTACCCATTTAGCCCATCCTCCCTCCTACAACCCCTCCAGTAACTCTCTGTTTGTTCTCCATATTTAAGTATCTTATGTTTTTGTTCCCCTCCCTGTTTTTATATTATTTTTGCTTTCCTTTCCTTATGTTCATCTTATGTTTTGTATCTTAAAGTCATGAGGCAATGCTTCCTTAATCCAGGTAACCTTCTCGGGAAAAAGTGGAAGCAGTAAGGTTATGATCAGTATTAAAGACTTAACTTACCATGTATGTTTTCTCACATGTTTCTTCCATTTACCATCTTAGTTGATCAAGTTTCTTTTATCTGCTTATCTGTTAGGAAGGACTGGTTAAACCAAAATTAGGTCTTTTGAATGGGATGAGGACAGAATAGGATCATCTTAAACAATGCCACCTTAGGTATAAAGTGCTTTGGAGGTTTTAAAGCCTTTTCACACATTTTCTCATTTGAACTCTGTATTATGTGCATTTTTGTAGGTTTTTACATCAGTTTTTCAGAAAGAAAATCTTCAAATTCCTGGGATCTTGCTTTTTCCTATGGAGGTTTTTTGAGTACTATATAGTAGCCGTTGTATTTCCTGTTAGTTGTCAGCAGATATTCATAACTTGAATTAGTATCCATTTTATATGCTTATATGAAATACTTTGTGGGCCCACATCTCTAAATATGGTCATATGACCAGTAATATATTAGGTTATTGTTTTTACTGTGATTATTATAATTCAGATATCCAGATCCCTACATCATCAGTTGCATGTAATTTTATATTTGTAACCACAAATACCTATGAAAACAATATAGAAAACTAAAATGAATTTTAAGACCATCAGTGAAAAACACCAAAATCTTTTGGGCTCAGTTTTTATGCAAATATGTTTGTAAATTTTAACTGACATATTGTGGTTCCTTTCTTCAATGAACTTGTGATCTAAGGAGAAAATAATTGCTTGTGCAATATAATTCTTGTGCTTGGAGTATAGTAACTACTTTGTGCACTTTAGGTAAATCATTTATCTTCATTGATACTGATGATTTCTTGGCTGAGTGGTTTTGCATTCAGAGAGCTGTTTTACAAAGTGATTGGCAACTCCATACTACAGATATAGTGTGTGTGTGTGTGTTCTCTCAAGGTTAAATGAGCTCATATAGGTTCTCTCTGTGTTTGAAAGCTGAGATGTTACAAGAGAACTGTGACTTTTTCTTATTATGTGGAATGCTTTTGTTTTTCACACAGTAACAGAGAAGGTGTATGTTATTGGCTGAAATGTGTCCCCCTTAAATTTGTATGTTGAAGTTCTAACCTCTAGTACCTCAGAATGTGACTCTATTTGGAGATAGGGCCTTTAAAGAGGTTGTTATATTAAAACGATGCCATTAGGTGTGCCCCAATCCTGTGTAACTGGCATCCTTATAAGAGGACATGGGACAAATAAGCACCAGGGGTGTGTACAGAGGAAAGACCATGTAAAGACACTGAGAGAAGGTGGCCATTTGTAAGCCAAGGGAGAGGTCACAGAGGAAACCAACTCTGCTGATATACCTTGATCTTGGACTGTTAGCTTCCAGAACTGTGAGGAAATAAATTTTGGCTATTGAAACCACCTACTCTGGGGGGTTTGTTTTGTTTTGATTTGGCAGCCTTAGCAAACTAATGCAGTATATAATATTTTACCCTGTTGTATTTAACACTTAACAATAGCTAACCTTTAGAGACACCAGCTGCCAGGGATCTGTGCTAAGAAATTCTATGTAAAAACAAATTCTCATAGTAATTACCACCCCTGTTTATAGATGGGGAAAGTGAAGCTTAGAAAAGCAAGTACATTGGGGTTGTACAGGAGATAAGTCGGAGACTCAGTCAGACTGACTTCTGAGCTTGGTTACTTAACCAAATTTAAGTAAGAATTTGGTGGATTCCAGGTAGTTGTGGATAATGAGCATCACCATGGGTGCTAACCTTCTCTAACATTCTTGTTATTTAGCTCTTCACCTGTTGCTAATAGATGATTATTTCCTACCAGCAGGAGAATGCTTATAGACAAACCAGAAACATACAGAGAGCCCTGCCTATGGAAAAGCTACTCGATCACAGAGAATTAAATACCTCTATCTAAATATGTTGTTCTATGGGCTGAAAATGACTGGGCAGACATGGTCTTTATGCTTTTTTTGTAAGCAGTTAACATTAACTCAGATAAAGAGAACACACTGAACAACTTAAATATGAGGAAAGAGATATAGCTCATTTATGAACCAATGTAAACCCATTAGAAATAATCCCATTTTTAGCAATGGCCTATAATTTTTTAAGCCCTTTTCACTGTCTAAAATAGATTAAACATTGTGACTCTTCAAGTTTTATGTCATCAGTATTCACCTTTCTTATGCACTCTTGTCTTTTATAATTAATATCAATTAAACAGTAGTTTTGTTTAATTAATAGTGTGTAATTAAAATGCTGATAAGCTCTCAAGGGGCAAGACCTATGTCTTAATATACCTTAGACATTTTGAAATACATTTAGGCTATAGCAGCCATAAAATAAACATTCTTTTGTTCAAACTCCTATGTATTCACAACTCTGCTGGCACTGAACTAACTGACATCAGAGAACTGCTTTCATAATGCTTTCAAGAACAGAAGTCCTCTCCCATTGGAAATATAGTCCAGCATCTTAAAATCCTAGTTTTTCAAAAACAAACTAAATTTCTCCTATTGAAATTGAACTCCCATTCTCCACCATGTATTCCCTAATTCCACTAAAGACAACTATTTATCATTACCCATACAATCTCTTATAGATACTTGTAGATTAAAGTGGCCCCTCAGCTGGGGTGCCTGGGTGGCTTAGTCGGTTAAGCGTCCGACTTTCACTTAGGTCATGATCTCGCGGTTCATGAGTTCGAGCTCCATGTTGGGCTCTGTGCTGACTGCCAGCTCAGAGCCTGGAGCCTGTTTCAGTCTGTGTCTCCCTCTCTCTCTGACCCTCCCCTGCTCACGCTGTCTCTCTCTCTCTCTCCTAGAAAAAAATAAAGTGGCCACTCAGCTTTCTCTTCTCCCATGTGCTTTTTAGCTTTGGCATAGAGTACTGTATCATTCATTTTACTCTGTGTGTACGTGTGTGTGTGTGTGCACACGTGCGTGCCTGGACATGCACACGTGCATGCAGCTCCTTGTAGTGGTAATGCTACTGTTGGTAGTGATTGTGATTTTTCTATAAAGATGTGACTAAAGCATACAAAGACTTCCCATCATTTCCTATTATCTATGAAATTCCCAAAATAGTTCTTCATCACATCAACCAGAAACATCCTGGGTGTCTCTCACCTGGAGTTTTTCTCCAATTGTTTTTGCTCATAGCTTGCTGTACAAAATGAACCATATATATGGCAAAGCCACCACACTCAAATGGATTCATAAATCATAAATTGTAATGTAGTGAAAATTACAGTGTTTGGAATTAGAAGGCCTGGAGTTTGGTTCATGGTTCTATCTCTCAATGGCTGAGTAATTTGAGGGGGAAACACTCATCCTTTCTGCAGCCCAAGTCTCTTTAACAATACCTATTCTGCCATCCTAATAGAACTACAAAGCACATTGTAAACTGTAAAACACATTATACCTTGAAATCATTGTTAAAGTAATAATCAGAGAAAAGAGTCTCATGGTTGTTTCTAATATACATTTTTTGAAGAAAGTACTGAACCACAACTACTGCCAGCTTACAGTGATGCATGCACGCATTCATTACTTCATTCCACAGTGTTGGTTTACAAGTCCATTTATAGTTATAAATGTTATAAAACTCAGGTCTTCTATGAAATCCCATAAACCACAGACTACAGTTAAAGTCACCTTCTTTATGAAAAGGCACAGGCAACCATGAGGATTATCCTTAATCCTCTACCTAAGTATTAAAATGCCTGCATTTTACTGTATAACCATGGCATCCTTTTCTCATTTCATTTGAACTATTTTCTCTAGCTGAATACTGTATATATTCTACAAAATAGGGATTAAATAACTATGTATTTCCAAACTAAGGTCACATGAATTCATAAGTGGGACAATCTCTCTAGTAGTATTTTGAGATTTGTGGTAGTAGTAAAGAATCTGTTGTGTGTGTGTGTTTTGAGTGCTGAGTGTTCAAATACAAAGGACTATGTTTCCTTTAAATATATGTTTTCAGTTAAATATATGATTTAAAGTAAGTGCTTTTCAAGTTTGTTATTCTCATTCTAAAAGTAATACAATATGTTTTAGAAAATTGGAAAGTTGGGGCACCTGGGTGGCTCAGTCCGTTGAGCATCTGACTTTGGCTCAGGTCATGATCTCACGTTTCATGGGTTCGAGCCCCACATCGGGCTCTGTGCTGAACAGCTAGCTCAGAGCCTGGAGCCTGTTTCAGATTCTGTGTCTCCCTCTCTCTCTGACCCTCCCCTGATCACGCTGCCTCTCTCTCTCTCTCTCTCAGAAATAAATAAAACATTAAAAAAAAAAAGAAAAGAAAATTGGGCAATTGATTTAAGGAGAGAGACCTAAAAAACAAACAAACAAAAAACAACAACCACTCACACCCCACCATAACCCTAACATAATCCATTGTTAGTAATTTGGTAATGATATCCAATCGTTTCTCTGCTTTATAGATATACTTTTAACATGGTTTCTACTACTCTCTATAGCTATATTTTCCTTTTAGAAATGCATCCATCCCTGTTTATGATGAGGCAAACTGATAGAGGTAATTTTTGGTAGATTATAGCTTCTGATAGCAAAGTAGCATTTTAATCATTCTTGACACCCTCACTTCATTTAATTACTGTCTGATTACTATAAACTCAATATCTAGAAGCATTTGATGCCTTGAGTGGTTATGGCATGATATTATCTTTAGTAATGTTTGAATATGTGACCGGTTATAGGCCAATTTACATGTTTTCCTGGAGAGCTTAAAAAATCTAATGAAAAATGCCCATGATCTATTCCATTATTGGATGATCATAATATACAAATTGCTATCAAGATATGAAACAACAGTAAATCTCAGTTGTTTCAAATAGATAACTGTTTACAATGATACATTTTTGTTATTTATGAGATATGAATAATTTGGAAAAATATCTGTACGTTTCTAAATGAATACAAAGTAGCAGAAAAATGTATCAGTAAGTCTCATGAAATTTGGCAAACCTCTATTTTCATTATTTTTGGGGGTGCTGTTGAGTTGGTGTTGCAAATGAAGCAAAATCTTCATTTGGAAAAATTACTTGTATTAGCTGACTAGGCTGCTAAAACATTTTCATGTTTTTGTGTTTAATGTAGTCCAATTATAAATGTCCCATCAGATTGTGAGTATACAAGTGCATAACTTAAATAATATTTCATAATTATTACATTTTAGGAAGTTGATAAAAATCACCCCAAACGTTTTATAAGATTTTTTCGTATATAATAAATTAAACATTTGAACTGAGTTGAAGCAATATTGGAATTTTGTCAGTTAACATCTTTGTTAAAAAGATTGATCAATATTTTGTAACTAACCATTTTGTCTTTTTTATTGTTGAATGTATAAGGAACTCACTACAACATTTTATTATTTACTGTAATTCTTTATTTTGAGAAATTCCAGATCTATAAAACAAATGAGCAAAGAAAGAAAAAAAGACAGAGACAAGACAAGAAACCTTGTCCTATATAAGCACAGTATAATGTCCTTTATGTCTTAACTTTCTTTCCTCTAAGATCCAGTCAAGGATCATGTGTTAGATTTATTTGCTATATCTTCCTAGTCTTTAATCTAGAACCATCCCTACACTTATAAATAATTCATTTTACTCACATTTTGATGAGACAAAACCAGTTGCTTTAAGAATTTTTCTCAATTTGCATTTGTCTGATTGTTTCCCCATAATTAAGTTCAGGGTAAACATTTTTGTCAAGGATGCTATGTAAGTGATGCCTATCCTCAATGTGTTACATCATGAGTGAGGCATGTGGATATCAGTTTACCCCATTATTGGTGATGTTAAGTGTGGTTACTCTGTTGAGAAAGTATCTTCCATATTTGTCCTTGTAATTAGTAACTTATAGGTGGATGTATACTTTGAGATCTTGTAAATAACCTGTTCCTCAACAACATTTCATAATGGTTTTAGTATCAGTTGATGATTCTTGCCTGAATCAAATTATTACTGGGGTTTTATAAAATGTTGATTTGTAATTTCATGATTCCTTCTCCATTTATCATCTGGCACTCTTTTTTTCTTCTTTAAAGTAGATGTTTCCATTATTTTCCCTTTCCTTTTTAATTGTTTTTAAATACTAGTATGGGCTGATGGATTCTTTAAATTCAATTCACTACCATGGCTTATTAATATAAGCCTTTCAATTATTGAAAACAACAAAATAAACAACAGTTGTTTGGTTTGAACTCTGAAGTTAAGCATCTTCACTTATAGACTTTAAGAAATAAAATTCTATTTAAAATAGATGTATAAAAATGATCCTGTAGTGCTTTTTAAATGTACAAAAATTGCCTAGATTCAAAGGTGTAAAATCTGTATTAAAACTTTTTAGTACTATTTAATGCTATATAAACCCCACTCTTTGTCATCAATATTTTTGTATTATTTATTCATTTAAAAACATTTTTGAATACTTAATGAATGTGTCAGGGAATTTGTTAGGTGGTGAGAGGGAAAAAAAAAAAAAACAATGAGGAAAAATCCCCTGGAGCTTAAAGTCTAGTTGGGCTAATATTAGAGTAGAGAATTGATAAATATATTTGTTTTATAAGTCTCAATTCCTTCACTGTATGGGGAGTAGGGATCACATCTCTAGTATGTAAATTGATCATCTTATTTTATATGATTGCAGTTGTATCAACCTCTCATAAAGTATTTTCTCTGCAAAGGCATATTTACTATTAAGCATCCAATGCATAAAATCAGACCACAGTGAAATCTTTAGTAGTAAGCCAAGACAACCAGAACAGGTATCACTCTACAAGTAAAGGGTGGAGTAGGGATCTACTGTAGTGGTGAGAAAAGCCCTAAAAATCTGAGTTATGACTCAAATGGGAGGGAGAGGAGAGGGAGGGAAGTAAAATTGGGAGAGAGAGAGAGAGAGAGACAGATAGACAGAATTGGGGGAGAGAGGGGGAAGAGAGAGAGAGAGAGAGAGAGAGAGAAGGTAAATACAAGAACTTGCCAGTCAGAGCCAGAGCCAAAGAACACTTGAGGATCAAATTTTACAAACTAAGTCATTGGTTTGATAGCAACAGAAAAAGGCATGTTCTAGCTTTTTCTGATTTGAAAAGTCTAGCTTTCTTCACAGAAGTTAAAAAGAATAACTAAGAAGGGAGATAATCAGTGATATGCAAGTCATTGATACTGAAGCTCTTAAAACCCTCAGTGACAGAGGCAAACTAGAGATAGTAACAATTTTCCAGTGGACTTTAGAGTTAGTGTTTGAGTTAGGTAGATGGCGAAAAATGTAATAAGGACATATATAGAAGAGCTCTATTTATCAGCAGGTCAAGGAGCAAAGGGGCAAGGTCACAAGCCATCTTTTCTGTGGTAATTCTCAAGTATGGATGAAGGATGCCAATAGTTTGAGAAGTCTAATCCCCCATATCCCACCCTTGATTGTAAGGATGGATACCTGGAACTGGAAAAAAGTTCCCTCCTTTAGCTCTGTGGGAATCACTCCTCTGTGCTGTGTATTTTATGTCTGTACAAAAAAAAAATGGGACTTTAATAACTCCTAAGAATATTGTTTGAATGTGGAACCTGCAGCACATCTGGTCAGTCATTTGGCCTTAGGTACCATCCATCTGCATCTGAATATCCTAGTTTTGTCTATAGCATTTTATAACATGTTCAGGTCACTGGGAAATATAATAATCATTATAGACAGACCTATTTCAACCAAAAAACATAAAATAGATATGTTGGAATGGCACCTTTCATCTCCCCGGAATACTTTTTCCTAGAATGTCTCATCCTTCCTGGATTCTAGGTCGGAAGGTATTTTGCTGTATTGATCTGCTTTCCAGCTATTTAGAGTTTAATATTCCACACAGGTGCATCAAGTTTTCTTAGTGAATGACACAGCCAGATTACATAATTATAGAATTTTCTCACACTGCTAAAAATAATACTGGAACAACATGAGTGTGTATATCATTTTAACAAATAAACCATTTATTTTTATTAAAATATTAAGACCTCATTTATTTATTCATTGTCTGTTGGTTTGAATCAAAAAGTATATTCTGGCCTTTGATTTCTTGTTGATACAGATAAATGGAATCCACCATATTGATTGAAATATAATTCAGTCCTTTTAACTTTGGTATCTTAGGAGGAGGTCCCTCTGTACACTGAAACATTTCTCAAACATATGTTAAAACAATAATGTAAATATAGGCATCCACAATTAAATGACTGAAATCGAACTTATCTGAATAGCTACCAGGGTTTAAAAATTTGTGCGGTTAGAAAAACTCAATGTAGCAGTGGTCACATAGCCAAACAACTTAAATATAGCTCTCCTTCCTAATATTCCTTCAGTATGTATAGGACTTGCTTAATTAGCGAGAGGAAGATGTGATGGTATATGGTTCATGAGTTTAGAGAGCAGTGAGAGGCTTCAGGGCCTGGATGATAAAACTGGATTAAGCGAGTCTATTTGAAGTGTGTAGATGTTGGATTACTGTGAAGGAAATCAATGCAGAATGTCTGGACCTCAACTGCAATTTGGAGAATATAAATTTCTGTAAGATTGCCTAATCATAGATAATCTCCAGTAGATGAACAGCAGTGGTTAAGAAGACAAACTCTGGAGTCAGTCTGCCTGAGTTTGAATCCTGGCAGATTATATAATCTTGGTTTTCTCATCTGTAAAATGATGATGACAAAAAATAGCATTTACTTCCAAGGTATGCTGTAAGGATTACTGTGATTGTTGTCATTGGGTAATGAAATGGGTTTGATTTTAGACACACAAACGAATGTGGTGTGTAGAAGTAGTAAAATCTACGTGGAGATAAACTGTTGGAGAACCTGAATCAAAATTAGGTAAAAGGAGAGAGCAAGAGTTGTTTTGTGAGTCCTCATATAGGAGCCATCGTCCAAATCTTAGAAAATAGGGAGCTCTTGAGAGGGAGAGAGTGGATAGAAAAGAGTAGAGGGACAAAGACTGTATACAGGGGAGTGCTCATGTGTAGAGAGCAGAAGGATGAAGTGGAGATATTAGACCAAACACAAGAGCAGAGGAAGAATGTCCTTGAGGAATAGAGGGAGCAGGGAGGTGAGCAATGTCAAGTGACACTTTCAGAAGTTGAGGAAACCTGTTTGTGTTTGAAGAAACCAAAGGAGTTAATACAATATATGATTGTACCCACAGGCCATTTCCACAGAAAGATACTAAAAGTCTCTTCATCAGTGAAACTTTATAGGGTGTGTAGTATAAAAATTATTTAGTGAAGTAGTAACCAAGTATTTGGCAGCTGAAATGAACTAAATGGCCCTTGA
Organism: Hyaena hyaena; assembly: GCF_003009895.1. Classification (NCBI taxonomy): domain Eukaryota; kingdom Metazoa; phylum Chordata; class Mammalia; order Carnivora; family Hyaenidae; genus Hyaena; species Hyaena hyaena. The sequence continues at coordinate 90,972 of NW_024081925.1, forward strand.
TAACCTCTGAAGAAGTTAGTATCCTACTGTAAGTGCTCACCTGATTACCAGGGAGTAATTAAGGTACTGTGGTGAAGGGGGCTTCAAGTAATTAGAACTTTGAATTAGTCCTGTCTGTTGTGAATAGCTGTGATTGTAAGCATATTTTGTGAGAATATCAAGACTGGTAACAAATATAATTAATTATTCTAACTGTAATTCCTACTACAGAAAAGGTAACAGATGCATTTATTTATTTATTTATTTATTTATTTATTTACTTTTACAAATAGTTTATTGTCAAATTAGTTTCCACATAACACTCAGTGCTCATCCCCACAAGTGTCCTCCTCCATGCCCATCCCCCCTCCCCCCCACATCCATCAGTGCATTTAGATCAGTTTCTGCTTGTGTTAAAAATACACATAAACTATTGGTTACAATTTGATGAGCACTGACAATGTTCCTTGTATAGCTATTTAACAGAGGAAAGAAATAGTAAAGAAATAAGTGAGAGTCCCAAACTGAAGCACCTCATTGTGCTTTACTTCCAGTGATGATGACCTTTACCTTACCCCAGGATTTAATGTTTTGCTTTGCAAACTCCTTACAGTATTAGAAAGAATTCAAAAGTGAAAAGATAACCCTGGTCAGTATTGTATATGTTACTGCAAGTGAATTTTCTCTTAATATAGCCTCTGCCAAATTTTAGAAAATGTAATAATTATAACCAGTATACAAGCAGTAGCTTCTGTAATAAAATAATTTTATATTATATACCATGATGTAAACCTTATTACTGCTCTGATTTATAGGCAAATATGTCTTTCCTTATAGTTTACACTGCTTTCAGCTATTATCTTATTTTTTGTGCTCCATTTTTTTCTATGATTAGTGTAATAAAATAGGGAAGCAGGAAAACTTATGGCTACTTCTTGTCTCATTTTGTGTATTTGTTTCAGTAGCAGTACCAATCTTTTAGACAACAACATTGTTGATGTCTTGAATTTACATTAAACCTGTGGAATTTACATATATAAAACATAGATATCGCACTGGTGAATTCAACTTACAAGCCATGGAATAGAACTCTTGCAGTGAGGCTATTAGTTTCAGGTAATTTAAATCTCACTGGGAACCAAGAAATGGATTTTAAACTAATATATTTATGAAGTTTTCAACGATGGGAAATTATAATTTCATGTGTAAAGAAAAACTTGTTTTTTTAAGGTAAAGATGGCTTAAATTTAACAAAGTGATTAAAAGTAATTTCAAGATTTATTTCCCCTTTATAAACATTGTTTTCCATTGGTTTAAAGGAAATTGGTTAAAAAATTAGGTTCCTTTTCAACATAATGCCAAATAGAACTAAAAATACCTTTTGACATTGGGAACTTTTTTTTATTTTTTATTTTATTTATTGATTTATTTTTACAAATAGTTTATTGTCAAATTAGTTTCCACATAACACCCAGTGCTCTTCCCCACAAGTGCCCTCCTCCATGCCCATCCCCCCTCACCCCACATCCATCAGTCCTCAGTTTTTGTCAGCATTCAAGAGTCTCTCATGGTTTGACTCTCTCCCTTTCCCCCACCATTTCCCCCCTTCTTCTCCCCCTTGGTCCTCAGTTAAGTTCCTCCTAATCCTCCTATACGTGCAAACATATGATATTTGTCCTTCTCTGCCTGACTTATTTCACTCAGCATAACACCCTCAAGGTCATCCCTGTTGCTACACATGGCCAGATTTCATCCTTTCTCATTGCCATGTAGTATTCCATGGTATAGATAAACCACATCTTTTTGATCCATTTGTCCGATGATGGACACTTAGTCTCTTTCCATGTTTTAGCTATTGTTGAGAGTGCTGCTAGGAACATTGGGGTCCATGTGCTCCTATGCATCAGCATTTCTGTATCCCTTGGGTAAATTCCTAGCAGTGCTATTGCTGGGTCCTAGGGGTGTTCTATTGTTAGTTTCCTTAGGAACCTCCACACTGTTTTCCAGAGGGGCTGTACCAGTTTACATTCCCACCAACAGTGTAGGAGGGTGCCCGTTTCTCCACATCCTCGCCAGCATCTAGAGTTCTCTGATTTGCTCATTTTAGCCACTCTGACTGGTGTAAGGTGGTATCTCAGTGTGGTTTTGATTTGTATTTCCCTGATGAAGAGGGATGCTGAGCATCGTTTCATGTGTCTGTTGGCCATCTGGATGTCCTCTTTGGAGAAGTGTCTGTTCATATCTTCTGCCCATTTCTTCACTGGGTTGTTTGTTTTTCGGGTGTGGAGTTTGGTGAGTTCCTTATAGATTCTGGATATTAGCCCTTTATCTGATATGTCATTTGCAACTATCTTTTCCCATTCCGTTGGTTGCCTATTAGTTTTGTGGGTTGTTTCCTTGGCTGTGCAGAAGCTTTTAATCTTGATGAGGTCCCAATCGTTTATTTTTGCTCTTGATTCCCTTGCTTTTGGGGATGTGTCAAGTAAGAAGTTGCTGCGGTGGAGGTCAAGGAGGTTGTTTCCTGCTTTCTCCTCTAGAGTGTTGATAGTTTCCTGTCTCACGTTCAGGTCCTTTATCCATTTTGAGTTTATTTTTGTGCATGGTGTGAGAAAATGACCTAGTTTCATTCTTCTGCATGTTGCTGTCCAGTTCTCCCAACACTATCTGTTAAAAAGGCTGTCTTTTTTCCATTGGATATTCTTTCCTGCTTTGTCGAAGATTAGTTGGCTGTATACTTTTGGGTCCACTTCTGAGTTCTCGATTCTGTTCCATTGGTCTATGTGTCTGTTTTTGTGCCAATACCATACTGTCTTGATGATGACAGCTTTGTAGTAGAGGCTAAAGTCTGGGATGGTGATACCTCATTGGGAACTTTTTCTAATGAGAGGAATGCAAAATTATGTTTATGAGGACCTACACAGGGCTTAATGTAATTTATTCACTAATACCATTGTTGATACACAAGGATATTTTATACTAGCTTTTGTATCAGGTAAAATATCTTGATAAAATGTTCTTCTAATATTAGAACTTGAAGAAAAATGTGCAACTAATTTAAAATATAGGTAGTAGTAATAATCTTATAGTTAATTTTAAGCCTTTGCCACTCATGTTATAATTGTTAGCTCCTTTTCACATTTCACACATTTGCTTTCTAACAATAATGATGTCTAATGGTAGAGATTTACTTTGTGCAAACTTCTCACACATCCAACCTGAAATTCTAATGAATTGCTCTGTCTCTTTCAGGAGATTGTGAGATCCTTGAAGGTTGAGATGGTGTTTATATCTCTAATCCAAGAAAGTCTTGCACAGTGCTTGATACTTAGTTTATAGCTGATACATTCTATGAAGGCTGTTATAACAAATATTTAAAGGGTATGGCAAGACTTAGGGTCCATCACTCTGCCCTTTCGAGATATTTTTTTGGGGGGTGGCGAATTAACTAATACTCAGTATTAGCCAAGGAAGCATGCAGATTGCACAAGTCAAACTATAGGTCAGAGAAAATTACAATGTCCGTAACAGAATAGTAAACATGTTTATGTTTCTGATATTCCAGGCAATGTCGATGATAAGAAACACTTTTGTTACTGTATACTAGTTCTTTTAGTACTGTAAGCCTCTTATACAAAGGGTGTGCTTAATTTTTTTGTTCCTGCTATGCCTGTTAACATTGCCTGTTAACATTAAATTCCTAACATTGCCAGGAATACAGTAGAGGCTCATTAAAGTTTTGAATGAATGATCAGTGTTTATTATCTATTTCTGCATACCTTTCTAACTCTCCTACTAGGTGACAAGCAGTTTGAGAGTGGAACTTAAGTATTACTCAGTTTTAAATTCTTCTCTCTCCAACAATCACATGTATAGTGTGTACTTGTACAGTTCACATGTATAGTCAGGGATTCCTAAGACTACTCCCATATTTGGAAATTTGCTACAAGGACCCACAGGACTCAGAATATAATTCTACTAACAGATAAGATTTATTATAGTGACATAGTAGAATACACAATCAGATCATAAGGAGAAAAGTACAGGTGGATTCTGGAGGAATCCATGGGCAGGCTTCTTTATGCTCTTTCCCATGAGGGGTCACAAAGAATGCTCTTTCCTCAGCAGTGAAAATGCATCAATATATCTGTGATGTTCTTGCCCCAGGGAAGCCCATTATGGACTCAGTGCCCAAGGATTTTATTGGGGGGTGGTAATATAGGCATTCTGTGCAGCATGTAGCAAAATTCCAGATTCCCCAAAGTAAAGCAAGTATTCGATATAATCCAAATTATTTGTATAAACAGGTATATATCCTGTTTATACAAATCCATTATTATCAGTTATGTAGCAGTGGGAACACTTTTCCAAACCAACTTCCCAGACACCAGCCAAGTGTCAACCTTACTAGAAAGCCTTAGTTTTAGACCTGTTATGTTAATGCTTTTCTGCACAGCATGGTTTGTATGAATACCACTTTTGGTAGGAAAAGGAAACTGGATGGCATTTCTTTTAGTATTTCACTCATCTTATGCTTAATTTATTGGATAGAGAGATTAAGGTGGTCTTTATTAGAGGTGCTTCTAATGCCTTGGTTTGAATGCCTATCCACCAACTTGCGTTGTTGCTAAATTCCTGTCTTGAGCTTTATGAATGTACCACACATACCTGTCCTTCCTCCTCCCACTGAACTTGAAAGCTTGCCACAAGTACAATTGCTTATGCTCTATGTACTCTTGCAGATACAATCAACTAGGTCATACTCTTTGGTGATTTCTGGTTACAGATAGTTTTATAGACCCACATAATATTATATCAGCTTTTATTTATAGTGTTTAATTTTCTTTATTTTGGTTGGTAGGTTGGGGTATTAATAGGACAGGAGCCATGAGAACAATAAAACAAAGAAAAGATGAGAATTCCAGAAAATCTGGACATATTGTTGTAGTATCACATGTCCTAACATGTTCAAACCTTAATTTTTGAGCTATAGATGAATCCTTGATAATTGGCATCTTCATGGTGATTGATAGAAAATCACCATTGATTACTGCTTTGTGTTGTTTTCTGTGATAATATGTTTTCTGATTTTAAAAGTTTCCATCAATTGGGCTTTATCATCCCGCTTTTTGGAATACAGTTATGACAGTTTTGTATTCAGCTGAGGCTCTCTTATCAGGAACTCAGTATTCTGACTGATCTCAACTATTTGTGGTATTGCCCAACTTTCTGAAAATTAAGGGGAAAAAAGACTTGTTGTGTGTCTTAGGGAATTGTCGGTGTCAACTCAGGCTCTCACCTAGTTAATCTTACGTTTTGAAAAGAAAAAAAAAACATAGGTGCTATTGACAGTGAGATGTGTCAGCTAACAGCAGAAGGAATATAAAAATACAGTAGTCTTTGGTTATTTCACAGAGAGAAAAACAGCCTGATGCTCTTCAGTGGTTTGGGGGTGGGGAGATTGCTGTATTATTGTACAGAATAGAAATTGATCGTGATGAGGAGTCATCGAGGGGAGATTCAGTGTACTCTTCAATGCAGTCTAGGCATAATATATTTTGAAAAAGTTTCCATTAGGAATGATTAGCCCTTTTTCTCCTTTTCACTATTATACATAAAGATATATCCTTTAGGTATACAGCCCACATTCATAGATCACTGATTATACTGGATAAAAGATTTGAGGTTTGGAAAGCATTTTGCATGTTTCCCCTATTGCCTCATATGGATATTTCTGTGATTGATTTCCAAAAAAAATAATTAGTCACAAATAAAATATATTGTTTTTAAAATATGTTCCCCATTCTTGATGAGGCAAAGAAGTTAATAGTTTGTGTGGAGAGGGAAGGCAGTTAAGTATAGAAATAGGATAAAAGACACTTGGACTCTGGTGCTATTTCATGGGGAAGGAAAAAAAAAACTATTATCAGACTTCAGGCATACAGTTCTTACCAAGCTGGCAGTTTACTTATCAACTGGGAGAGTAATTAGGCCAGTTTTGTTACATAAAGGTCCACCCATGTCCCTGTAACTCTGCTGGGTAATTATCTAATAACATTTAATGACCACTTTCAATGTGGGCCAGGAACTGTGAGAAATGTTTTTTATGGATGACCTCATTTAATCTGCACCATAATCCTATGGGGCAGTCATTATTTTTATCTTCAACTTAAGAGAAAGCTGAAATTTAGAGAAGTTACCTAACTTGTCCAAGGTTAGTTGTGCCTGATTCCTACCCAAATGCACTTCCTAGGTGCCTTGATGAAATCAATATCCAGTAGACTTTCCCTGTCACTATTGGGCAGCAGGGATAATTATAGATGTAACAATATGCAACAAATGGAAAATGGCTTCTTTTTCTTTTAGGAATTTCTAGTATGGGAATCTACCTTTTAAATGAAATGCAGGCCTATCATCCTTTATTTTTAAGTTTAAAAGTGAAGAGATGCTTTGGTTCATGATATTTATTAATCCCCATGTGGTTTTGGACAGTTACTCTTCTGTATTGTTTTGATTCTTTTTTTCCAAGCAGTCCTTGATTGCTTATTTTATAGGTAATACATTTATCCTCCTGAACATGGGTGCTAGGACCCCTTAATGCTGGAACTCTCTTCACTTGCTTTTGGACTCCTACTGCTATGAAAACTGGGGCAGTGCTACATTCTTCCTCAATGAACAACTCAGTTTTCAGAGCTTCTTTTTGACCCTTTTCCTCCTTTCCAGTAGTTGAAGGGGAGTGCAGGGCTTACAGCTTTTATTATTATAATAGTATATTATTTTATGCATTAACTGTATTTTTCAGGATAGCCTTGGCACTTAAGCATTTTATTTAAACTTTTTTTCCTTATTAAATATGTCCCAGTATTTTTTGGCAACTGATTTACAAAAAGATTTTAGAATACAACCCACTTATAAATCAAGACTACACTTGTATAACACATATAGGGTTGGGGATATTTTTTCTGTCAGACTAGATTGAATATTTTAGTTAATTTGAATGCTGTGATATGTGAAAATTGTGTATGCTGCAGTTAGTTTAACACTTGAATTGCTATAAAAGCATAATTTTAATAGTATGTAAATTTAATGTAACTTTGGAAACTTAGAGTTGGTTTGTTCATTTTAATGTTAATTTATTTAAATTTTAGATGTTTTAAAGTATGGATGTTTTGAAGAAAGCATACTTGTAAATGAATAAACATAATGAAGCTGCAGTAGAATCTTTTTATAACGCAGTTACTACCTGTTATGAGGACTAAATTTTGCTGTATGATGATTTTACCATAAAACGATAGTTTTATGAGCAGTAGGATTTGGGAATGTTAAAATCTCTGTTATGTTGGGTTGTTGGAGTTTAAGTTCTATCATATTTGATTATCTGTTTGAGGAAAACACATTTGAAAATATGCTTTTATATACCCATTGGAGAATGTTTACAGAGGTCACCCTAGCTGCTTATCTATTTTGATATTGGTCCCTACTCACTTTATTGCTGATCTTTCTTATGTTACTCTTTACTCTTTGTATTTTATTTCCACATTTAAAAAGTAATAACTTGAGGAGCACCTGGGTGGCTCAGTCGGTTAAGCGTCCGACTTTGGCTCAGGCCATGATCTCACAGTCTGTGAGTTTGAGCCCTGCATCAGGCTCTGTGCTGACAGCTGAGCCTGGCGCCTGCCCCTCCCCATTTAAACTCTGTCTCAAAACTAAAATAAAAAAAATAAAGAAGACTAAAATAAGGTAATAACTGTATACAACCATGTTATGGAAAAGTCAAACAAAACATACTTCTGTCCCCGTGAAAAACAATGCATCTCAATGTCACTATCCAGAGAAAAGCAGTGTCAGTATTTGTATATCTGTGTATTTTTGAGTTTTACTTAACATGATAGTATGATTGTCTTTCCATGTCAAAATATATAAAGCTGCATAATTTTTAATGGCTCTGTAGAATTCCTTTATGTTGGAGATTTGTTGGATACCTCATCTTTCAAAAAACTGCAGACCATTTGAGTTGGAGGAAGATCCTATTAGGTTTACCGGGGGAAAAGAAAGTAGAGGTGGAGAGCATAGAGTTACAGAGGTCATTCAGGTCCAAGTGAACAGGAGAAAGAAATGAGGTATTAGTTCATGAGCAGTAACCTCTAATAGAATAATAACTCTGGCACATGGAGAATGGAGACTTAATGAGTGACAGAGTCCCAGGAATTGTATTAACTACATAAATTTGTTTTTCCAGGGGAAGGAAAATGTGAGGGCTTGGAAAGGAGGATTAAAAGTCTCACTAATACTTTTCCGTCCCAGAGAGCAGAGTGAAAACTCCTTCCCCTCCTTGGAAACAAGTCATGCATTATGTGGATATGCAATAATTTATTTGACCATTTTACTATTGAAAGACATTTGGATTGTTTTCAATTATTAACCATTATAATTCTAAAAATATCATTTTTCATGCAATCTTGAGGACTCATTTTTTCCCCTTTATATATAAGAAGCAGACTTCCTGGGTGAGAAAGTATGCATGTTTGAAGATTTTTGATAGTTATTACTAAATTGCCAACTCTCACTCATGTTTTGTTTTCCATTTTTATTAGGGAAGTTAGAAAAGAACTTGAATATTTGAATAATTACTATGCAACAGACATTTATCTTTATCTCATCGAATCCTTACAACTCTATCAGGTAGATGGAATTCTTGCTTTCTAAGAGATGAAATAACTGAAGCTTAGAGTGACAAAATAACTTGCCTAAAGTCACAGAATTTGTGGAATGGAATCAGGAGTCGAATCTAGGTCTGATACCAAAGTCCCTCATCTTTACACTGTGTCAAGATGCATCTTTTTTACTCTTCTGTTTCACTTCTCTACTCATCAAGCTGTGCTTTGCTAAAGGATAGGTTATTGGGACTGAGAACATGACAGTAGTTGAAATCAATGCCCTAGGAATTTGTTTTTTCTACCTCCAGCCTATCCATGACATAAGGCATTTAAGATCTTACTGAAATCATTTTTGTTCTTTGAACAGAAACATTAGTCTTTACTATGCAGATAACTAAGTTATCATCTTTGTCAGAAAAGTAAATATAAAAGAAAGTAGATAATTTAGAGCAAAAAACATCCCATCCCCAACTGGAGAAGTATGGCTTGAGGTTAAAAGAAGTTTGTGGATGAATCATTTTGTGCTTTTGAGTAATTTCAAAAAAAATATTGAACTTTCATGTGCTGGATTAAACACTGGATTAGCCACTATAAAAGTAGTATGATAGAAATGGAATCTCATTTACACCAAACCTAAAATGCAGTTAAAAGAGAAAATATACATGTATAGGTATATGTGTGTTTGCATCTGTGTATATGGCGTTTTCATAAGAACTTATGTAATCTAAGACTATATATTAAAAAATAGTATAGTGCACAGTACACATTTAAGTACTATGGGGATATAGAGAAAAGCTTGTGATGTAAGACAGTTGTTGTTCATATGTGTATCCCTAGTGCTGTTCACATTGCCTGGCTGGCACAAAGTAGTCACTCAATAAAAGTGCATTGAAAGTATAAATGAAAAATCATGGAAATATAGATTCTTTGAGTTGGCAGCAACATTAAAGTCAGGTGGTTCAGTTGCCCAGATCAGTTCAACTCCACTTGGAACACTAAAATAATCAAATGCCGTTTCACACTTGTTAAATTGCACCTCTGCCCCAAAATAGTCTGATAATTCCAGGTACCTGAAACTCATTTTCTGCTCAAAGGAGTGCTAATGCGTCCAATCCAATGATATAACAAATTATCTTTAATTTATAGACTTTAAAGAAACTCTCACCTATGTGATTATATTAGTTTCCTAGGGCTGCCATAATTAAATTATCATAATCTTGGTGGCCTCAACCAATAGAAACTTACTGTCTCACAGTTCTAGCGGTAAAAAATCTGAAATCAGGGTACTGGTAAGGTCCTACTCCCTACCAAAGCTCTAGGGTGGAATCCATTCTTGCCTCTTTGAGTTTCTCATAGCTCCAGGCATCCTTTGGCTTGTAACTGAATTACTCTAATCTCTTCTTCCAACTTCACAGGGTCTTCTCCTTTTCCCAGTGTGACTCACCTCCATATCTTTTATAAGGACTCTTCACTGGATTTAGTACTCATCTGACTAATCTAGGGTGAACTCATTCCAAGATCCATAACTTAATTTTATTTGTAAGGACCTCTTTTCCAAAAGAGGTCACATTCACAGGTTCTCAGGATTAGAATGGCGGCGTAGCTTTTTGGTGGCTGCCTTTTAACCTACCGTTTCAGCAAAGGTTTAGAGCAGTAGTCCTTATTCCTTATATGGAAAAAAACTCTGACTTCTATGTGTTTCTTCTATTATTGTAGTAGTTCCTGATAGGTGGCAGGTTATTTCATTACCACCTCAATAATTGAAAATTTGAGGGAAGAGTAATTATGGCCTTATTTCATTAGTTTTAAATTTATTGAGACTAATTTTATGGTCTGACATACAGTCTATTTTATTGAATGCTCTAGGTGCAGTTGAAAAAGAAGGATATAGTCTGCGGTTAGTTAAAATGTCCTATCAAGTCATATCAAGTCAGTTAATAGTGTTTTTAGACACTTCTATATTCTTAATGATTTTCTGTCTACTTATTTATTGGTCATTGGCAGAACCATGTTGAAATCTCCAACTCTGATTATGGAATAAGAATTAATTTGTCTATTTCTTCTGTAGTTAAAAAAATAATTTTAATTCCAGTATAACTAACATACAGCGTTATATTATTTTCAGTTGTACAATGTGGTGATTCAGCAATTCTGTACATTATTCAGTGCTTATCACGATAAGTGTACTTTTTAAAAAAATTAGTGTTTATTTTTGAGAGAGAGAGAGAGAGATGGAGAGAGAGAAACAGAGCATGAGCAGGAGAAGGGCATGGAGAAGAGGAGACACAGACTCTGAAGCAGGCTCCAGAGCTGTCAGCACAGAGCCCAATGCAGGGATTGAACTCAGTGACCCATGAGATCGTGACCTGAGCTGAAGTCAGATGCTTAATCAACTGAGCCACCAAGGCGTCCCCCTTTTCTTAAAAAATAAAAGGTTTTTTACCATTTTGTTTATTTTTGAGGGACAGACAGAGATAGAATGCAAGCAGGGGAGGGGCAGAGAGGGAGAGACACAGAATCCAAATTAGGCTCCAGGCTCTGAGCTGTCAGTACAGAGCTTGAAGCAGAGCTGGAACCCATGAACTGTGAGATCATGACCTGAGGTGAAGTCGGACACTCAACTGACTAAGCCACCCAGGTGCCCCAGTTTTAAAGTATTTTAAAAATATAAATATACAGTAGAATCTCCAAACACAATACATTTTAATTAAAAAGCAATAGCAATAAGGTATCTGAAAAACTTTCAAGTAGTTAGAAATTAAGCAACAGGAGCAGCTGGGTGGCTCAGCCAGTTGAGCCTCTGACTCTGGATTTCGGCTCAGGACAGGATCCCAGGGTTGTGACATTGAGCCCTGTGTTGGACTCCATGCTGAGTGTGAAACCTGCTTAAAATTTTATCTTGCTTTACCTCTGCCCCTCTCCAACTCATGCTCCCTCGCTCTAAAATAAAAAAATATATATATTAAAAAATTAAACATTTCAAAATCTGGATCAAGAAAAAGTTACAAGGAAAATTATTTTTAAAGCTTATTTATTTTGAGGGGGGGTGGGAAAGGGCAGAGAAAGGAGAGGGAGAATCCCAAGCAGGCTCTGCACTGTCATCACAGAGCCTGACGTGGGGCTCAGTCTCATTAATCATGAGAATATGACCTCAGCAGAGACCAAGAGTCGGAGGCTTATCCAACTGAGCCATCCAGGTGCCCCTCTGATAGTGTTCCAGGCCCATCCTCATCAAGTCTCCCCTATGTATGTCAGATTGCTATTCAGCCAAAAACTCAAGGAGGATTCACTGTGGATGTTAGTAACTATTTTGCTGTGGGGATTCCTTTTCTCTGGTACTGTGCCCCATAAATCCAAGCTGCTTCAGTCTCTGTGATCTCTCATCTCTCTCTCTCTCTTTTCTTTTCTCTCTTTCTTGCTTTATATTTTTAATTGAAGCATAGTTGACATCATCTCTCTTTAAATCTGTGAGACTGCATTACTCTGATGAACTCCTCCCCTTCCTGAACTATAATGCGCCAAGTATCTCCATACATAAAGCTGGGTTTACTGTAAAGCTCAATTAGTTTGTTTCCCCTTTTCAGGGATCACAACCCTGTGCTGCCAGTTGTTCAATTTCTGAGAATAATTGTTTCATATATTTTGTCCAGTTTTCTAGTTGTTAACAGGTGGGGAGATAGTCTAGTACCAGTTACTCCTTTATGGCTAGAAGTAGAAGTCCCTAATATAACTTTTATAGATGGACGGCTGTGTTTGGTTACGTTTCTTTATTTAGCTAATAGATTTTGGAATTTATGTCTTTTATTTTTCTTGTGTGTTGCATTTAAAAAGTAACCTTAATTGAACAGCAAAATTTTTTTGTATATATATAAATTCATATATATATATGAAGTAATCCTATAAGTATAATTGGTCAAATAGACTTCTTTGGGGGACGTTTTTTTAAATTCCTGTATGTATGGGAGACATTTACATGCTGAATTTGTTTGCAGTCTGTTTCAACTAAAGAAAATCATTACAATTGTGATCTACTTTTTTTATTGGATTTTATTCACTAATAGCCAAGTGTTTTGATAGAGCATCAGGCAGCATTTCATTAGTTTCCCAAATCCTCTTTTGCAGTATGAAATTTTTCACTATTTATGTCATAGTGCAGAATATAGAATATTAAAATATAATTGTCCACTTCTCTTAACTGCAATTATAATTTGAATAGTCTTATACATTTCTTTTTCCCCAGATACAAGTGAGGTCTCTTTTGAGTTCAGAGCTGAAATTAAGGACTATTTTAGATTGAGTCCCCAGGATACTTGGTTTTTCATTCTAGGTAGCACTATCTCATTTTTACATTTCCTGTGTTGTCTCTGTAGATGGTTAGAAAAGCAACATTTCATCAGAACGATGGGTTACAGCCAGCACCCTTCTGTGAGTTGGTTATTAAAAGCATGCCCTTACCTTTGCACTTCAGAGTGCAAGGTTTTTACTGATGTTATATACTTCAGCTCTTCTGACACAAGGGAGAGGATAGCTAAAACAGCTCTCAAACCTGGGTTTATAGCCTTTGGTATCATTTGGTATTTTAGTGAACTAGATGAGGTGGTTCTTAATCTTTTTCTACCTCCCCCCCTTCATTAGCATAGTTGATAGTCGGTGAGAGCTTCAGTCAAACAAAAATGGAAACTTTGTAATTTATGTATAGCTTTTAAAAGGCAAAGCAATGAAAGATTATTGCAGTTGGTGAAGTCTCTGATACAATTAATATCAAATACATATAAATTCTATTAGAGATCTGTCATCGGTGAAAAAGGAATATGAAAAATGTGTGACCTATCTTTATTAGATTCAGTTAGAGAGAGAGACCATACAGAGCTAAGAAGCTTTATGAACTGCATATTAATCATAACCAGTCTTCTGAGATAAACTTATTTCTTGTAGCTTATCATAGCTGTACAGAAGATTAGTCATTCCCTTTGGTAAAGGAATGTTTTATATATTGTTTTGAGTTTCGAACATCATAGCTTTAAAAACTGATTAACAGATATTTTTATATTAAGATATATCCCCTTGAATTATATAGCATAGGCAGCTATTATCCTGTAATGCCACCCCAATAGGGAGATGAGCTCTGTCAAAACTCTACATCATTGTTTTGTTGCATATTGAATAAGACAGTGGGTTGAATTAGAGACCAGAATAAAACATTTGCTACAGCAAGCAATCATTAAATCATGCAGAAATATTCCTTTCTTAAATCTTAAAGCAACAATTGGTAGATGCTAGGATCATTTTTTAATGTCACTTCCAATTCCTGAAGTCTTTCATCTCTCTGAAAAGGAAGAGAATTAGCTTAAGGGGACAGTTAAGACCATCATGTTAAATGCATGGTATTACTAAAGATAAGGGAACAGCTATAATCTGACAAAAATAATTAAGATCATATTTTCAAAATGTGTGAAGTTTCATAAAATTGTGAAACTGTGAGATAAACATAAAGAGTAACAGGTATAAAGTGTATTTTGTATTACTGGTTCACAAAACTAAGAAATGTTGAGCAGTTTAAACATTTGGTTTCTGACCTCTTATGACCATGTGAGTGACTACAATGTATTAAATCCTATTTATAAAAATAAAGAACAATGTCATGATTAAGATATTTAAAAATATATATTATTTTATTACTTTGTTTTCATATTTCTAAAGGTATAGGCTTATTCCAAAAGTTTAAAAATATGGAAGTATATACATTAAAAATAAACTCTTTTCTCATTCTTCACATCCTGTACTCTAGGGGTAACTACTAATAATAATTAAGCATATAATCCTTCTACATATATTTAAAAAATATTTTAATAGTTTTTTGGTCAAGTTGCTTTCCGTATAATACCCAGTGCTCATCCCCACAAGTGCCCTCCTCTGTGCCGATCACGCCCCTTCCCCTCCTCCCCAACCCCATCAGCCCTCAGTTTGTTCTCAGCATTCAAGAATCTCTCATGGTTTGCCTCCCTCCCTCCCTCTCCCCACTATTTTTTCCCTTCTTCTCCCCTACGGACCTCCGTTAAGTTCCTCCTAATCCTCCTATAAGTGCAAATATATGGTACCTGTCCTTCTCTGCCTGACTTATTTTGCTCAGCATAACACCCTCAAGTTCCATCCATGTTCCTACACATGGCCAAATTTCATTCTTTCTCATTGCCAGGTAGTATTCCATTGTATAGATAAACCACATCTTCTTGATCCATTCTTCTTTGATGGACACTTAGGCTCTTTATATGTTTTGGCTATTGTTGAGAGTGCTGCTATGAACATTGGATTCCATGTGCCCCTATGCATCAGCATTTCTGTATCCCTTGGGTAAATTCCTAGCAGTGCTGTTGCTGGGTCCTAGGGGAGTTCTAGTGTTAATTTTTGAGGAACCTCCACACTGTTTTCCAGAGGGGCTGCACCAGTGTACATTTCCACCAACAGTGCAGGAGGGTGCCAGTTTCTCCACATCCTCGCCAGCGTCTAGAGTCCTCTGATTTGCTCATTTTAGCCACTCTGACTGGTGTGAGGTGGTATCTCAGTGTGGTTTTGATGTGTATTTCCCTGATGAGGAGGGATGCTGAGCATAGTTTCATGTGTCTGTTGGCCATCTGGATGTCCTCTTTGGAGAAGTGTCTGTTCATATCTTCTGCCCATTTCTTCACTGGATTGTTTGTTTTAAAGATGTGGAGTTAGGAGAGTTCCTTATAAATTATGGATAATAACCCTTTATCTGATATGTCATTTGCAACTATCTTTTCCCATTCCGTTGGTTGCCTATTAGTTTTATGGATTGTTTCCTTTGCCATGCAGAAGCTTTTAATCTTGATGAGGTCACAATAGTTCATTTCTGCTCCTGAATCTTTTGCCTTTGGGGATGTGTCAAATAAGAAATTGCTGCGGTTGAGGTCAAGGAGGTTGTTTCCTGCTTTCTCCTCTAGGATTTTGATGGTTTCCTGTCTCACACTCAGGTCCTTTATCCCTTTTAAGTTTGTTTCTGTGTATGGTATGAGAAAATGATCTAGTTTCATTCTTCTGCATGTTGCTGTCCAGTTCTCCCAGCACCATCTGTTAAAGAAGCTGTCTTTTTTCCATTGGATACTCTTTCCTGCTTTGTCAAAGATTCGTTGGCCATACATTTGTGGGTCCAATTCTGAGTTCTCTGTTCTGTTCCATTGGTCTATGTGTCTGCTTTTGTGCCAATACCATACTGTCTTGATGATGACAGCTTTGTAGTAGAGGCTAAAGTCTGTGGTAGTGATGCTTCCTGCTTTGGTTTTCTTCTTCAATATTACTTTGGCTATTCGGGGTCTTTTGTGGTTCTATACAAATTTTAGGATAGTTTGTTCCACTTTTGAGAAGAATGCTGGTGTAATATTGATTGGGATTGAATTGAATATGTAGATTGCTTTGGGAAGTAATGATATTTTACCTATAATTATTCTTCCAATCCATGAGCATGGAAAGTTTTTCCATTTCTTTGTGTCTTCTTTAATTTCCTTCATAAATTTTCTATAGTTTTCATCATACAGATCTCTTATATCCTTGGTTAGGTTTATTCCTAGGTACTTTATGTTTTTTTGTGCAGTTGTGAATGGGATCAGTTTCTTGATTTCTCTTTCTGTTGCTTCATTATTGGTGTATAAAAATGCAACTGATTTCTGTATGTTCATTTTGTACCCTTCGACTTTGCAGAATTCATGGATCAGTTCTAGTAGACTTCTGGTGGAGTCTGTTGGGTTTTCTATGTAGAGTATCATGTCGTCTGTGAAAAGTGAAACTTTGACTTCTTTTTTGCCAATTTTGATGTTTTTTATTTCCCTTTGTTGTCTGATGGCTGATGCTAGAACTTCCAGCACTATGTTAAACAACAGTGGTGAGAGTTGACATACCTGTCATGCTCCTGATCTCGGGGAAAGCTTTCAGTTTTTCCCTGTTGAGAATGATGTTTGCTGAGGGCTTCTCATAGATGGTTTTTATGATATTTAAGTAAGTTCCTTCTATCCTGACTTTCTTGAGAGTCTGTATTAAGAAGTGATGGTATATTTTGTGAAATGCTTTTTCTGCATCTATCCACAGGATCATATGGTTTTTATCTTTTCTTTTGTTCATGTGCTTTATCACATTGATTGAAATTTGAATATTGAACCAGCCCTGTAACCCAGGAATGAATCCCAGTTAATCTTGGTGGATAATTCTTTTAGGTGCTGTTGGATTCGATTTGGAACTATATTGTTGAGGAATTTTGCATCTGTATTTATCAAGGATATTGGCCTGTAGTTCTCCTTTTTTGCTGGGTCTCTGTCTGGCTTGGGAATCAAAGTGATGCTGGCTTCGCAGAATGAGTCCAGAAGTTTTCCTTCGATTTCTAGTTTTTGGAATAGCTTGAGAAGAATGGGTTTTAATTCTGTTTTAAATGCCTGGTAGAAATCTCCAGGGAAGCCATCTAGCCAAGGGCTCTTATTTCTTGAGATAACTGATTCGATTTCTTCACTAGTTATGGGTCTGTTCAGATTTTCTGTCTCTTCCCGTGTGAATTTTGGGAGTGAGTGTGTGTTTAGGAATTTGTCCATTTCTTCTAAGTTGTCCAATTTGTTGGCATATAATTTTTCATAGTATTCCCTGATAATTGCTTGTATTTCTGAGGGGTTGGTTGTAATAAGTCCATTTTCATTCATGATTTTGTCTATTTGAGTGCTCTCTCTTTTCTTTTTGAGAAGCCTGGCTAGAGGTTTGTCAATTTTGTTTATTTTTTCAAAAAACCAACTCTTTGTTTCATGGATCTGTTTAACTGTTTCTTTCATTTCTATATTGTTTATTTCTTCCCTGATTTTTATTATTTCTCCTGTCCTACTGGATTTGGGGTGATCTTATTGCTCTCCCTCTAGTTCCTTTAGGTGAGCTGTTAGATTTTGCACTTGCACTTTTTCTAATTTCTTGAAATAGGCCTGGAGTGCAATGTACTTTCCTCTTAGGACTGCCTTTTCCGCATCCCATAGAGTTTGGATTGTTGTATTTTCATTTTCATTTGTTTCCATATATTTTTTAACTTCTTCTCTAGTTGCCTAATTGGCCCATTCGTTCTTTAGTAGGGTGTTCTTTAACCTCCATGATTTTGGAGGTTTTCAAGACTTCTTCTTTTGATTGATTTCAAGTTTCATAGCATTGGGATCTGAAAGTGTGCATGGTATGATCTCAATTCTTTTACATTTATTGAGGGCTGCTTTATATCCCAGTATGTGATCTATCTTGGAGAATGTGCCATGTGTACTTGAGAAGAAAGTGAATTCCATGGCCTCAGGATGTAGAGTTCTAAATATATCTGTCAGATCCATTTGGTCCAATATATCATTCAAGTCCATTGTTTCTTTAGTGATTTTCTGTCTAGTTGATCTGTCCATTGCTGTAATTGGAGTATTAAAATCCCCTGCTATTAGCACATCTTATCTCTGAGATTGTTTCTGTTTGTGATTAATTGTTTTATATATTTAGGTGCTTCCATATTCGGTGCATAGACATTTATAATTGTTAGTTCTTCCTGATCGATAGACCCTATAATTATTATATAATGCCCTTCTTCATCCCTTGTTACTATCTTTAATTTAAAGTCCAGTTTGTCTGATATAAGTATAGCTATTCCAGCTTTCTTATTACTTCCAGCAGCATGATAGATAATTCTCGATCCCCTTACTTTCAGTAAGAAGTTTTCCTCCAGTCTAAAATGAGTTTCCTGTAGACAGCAAATAGATGGATTTTTTGTAATCCATTCTGTTACCCTATGTCTTTTGATTCGAACATCCAGCCCATTTACATTCAGTGTTATTATTGAAATATATGGGTTTAGAGTCATCGTGACCTTTGTGGGGTTCATGCTTGTTGTGGTTTCTCTGGTGTCTTGCGTTCCTTGCAACATTTCCCTCAGAGAGTCCCCCTCAGGATTCCTTGTAGGGCTGGTTTAGTGGTGACAAATTCTTTCAATTTTTGTTTATTTGGAAAGACTTTTATCTCTCCTTCTATTCTGAATGACAGGCTTGATGGATAGAGAATTCTTGGCTGCATATATTTTCTATTCATCACATTGAAGATATCCTGCCATTCCTTTCTGGCCTGCCAAGTTTCAGTAGATAGGTCTGCAACTACTCTGATAGGTCTCCCTTTGTATGTTAGGGCCCGTTTCTCTCTGTCTGCTTTCAGAATTCTCTCTTTGTTCGTATATTTTTCCACTTTCACTGTGATATGTCGTGCAGAAGATCGATTCAAGTTACCTCTGAGGGGAGTTCTCTGAGCCTCTTGTATTTCCACATTTACTTCCTTCCCCAGGTCGGGGAAGTTCTCTGCTATAATTTGTTCCAGGACTCCTTCAGCACCTTTCCCTCTCTCTTCCTCTTCTGGTATTCCTATGATATAGATATTGTTCCTTTTGATTGTATCTCTGAGCTCTCTAACACTCCTTTCATGTTCTTGGATCAGTTTATCTCTCTTTTACTCAGCTTCCTCTTTTTCTATAAATCTGTCTTCTAAATCACTTATTCTCCTTTCTGCCTCTTCAATCCGTGCATTGGACGCCTCCATTTTAATATGAATGTCAATCATAGCAGCTTTTAATTCATCATAACTATTTTTGAGCTCCATATTTTTTGTAGCAATAGTTTCTCTGATGTCTTGCATGCCTTTTTCAAGCACAGGGATTAATTTTATTACTAGTGTTCTAGATTCTTGTTGAGTTCTGTTGCTTATATCTGTTTTGAGCAGTTCTTTAGCTGTCATTTCTTCCTGGAAATTCTTTGGAGAAGTGTTCTTCTGTTTCGTCATTTTGGTTAGCTTTCTCTCTCCTGTTAGTTTTAAAAGCTTGTTATGCACTTTGCCCCTGCGAGTTCTGCTGTATTAGAGAGGGCTCTTTGACTGTCCAGGGCCTGTCTGTTCAGGAAGTATTCTTTGAATGATGTCTCTTGGTTTCTCTTGTTCAGTGTTTGGTTATTTTGTTTCCCTCCTCGTAGGGGTATTTGGGACTCTCCACCATGTGTACTTTGGCTTGTTTCTTGAGGTAGCCCTGGAAAAAGAAAACAGACCACCATACAGGGAGCAAAGGTACACAAATGCACAGACAAAAGCAAAAAACACACCAACCCAAGCTCAAGTAAAAACAACAACAACAACAACAACAACAAAACAGCTCTCTGGTGGTGATGGGCGTGGTTTGGTTTAGGCAAGTCTAGCCTTCACTGTGTCTGCTGGCTGCTCCCTGAGGCCCCACCTTGGTGGTTGTGGGGAGAAGAATGGCCTTGCCCCAGTCCCTTCTCAACCAAGCATTGCAGATCACTCCTTTGGGTCTGATCTTCCTGTGCTGAGGATATAGCCAAGGTGGGCGGAGTTCTATGCCCCAAGTTCAGCCTCTTTCCAGGGCCCAGTCCTTGAGCTTTGTTTATACTGCTGGAAATAGTCCAACAGGTAGCTGCCTCCCTGCTGCTGGGGGTCCAGTGGGGGGTGGGGGAAGTGTAGCATCCTCAGATCCTCTGGGGTCAAGCAGCGATACAGCCTGGGATCTGAGCCCTCAGCGCCCTTCGAGCATGCAAGAAATGCAGCAGCCTTGCCTGTCAGTGTTCCTGGAGGTCAAGACCCAGGAAAGCAGCCTCAGGCCTGCAGTGTGTGTGCTGTTGCTGTGCTGCTGCCACTGGGCATGGTGCTGGGAGCACTGCAGAGCAGTTTTTTCTGGCACCTTCTGGGACCAGGGGCACCTGGTTCAAAGTTAGCACCCCAGCCAGAACTAAAAAACACTCTCTTCCCATGCTGAGGTTTTTCTCTTCTCCAGGGAAGGTACTATGAGCAATCTCAGCTTCCCTTTCCTTTCCCCTTGACTTGCTGGAGCTCACCAGGGTTCGCTGGGCTCATCACTCACCACAGCTGCACGGAAGCCAGGCTCCCTCCCCTCCCTCTGTATCTCAGGGTCTGGGCTGCTTTTATCTTCCCCACTTCACTTTCAGGCAGTTATGAGGTTTCCTTTCCAGTTTATTCTGTCTCTTTCTCTTCCCAAACTCCTGTGGCTCAGTGTCCTATGACTTCAGGCCTTCTCTGTTTGAGAGATGGGTGCAGGCGAAATGTATGGAGCTCCTTACTACTCCACCATCTTGCCTCCCTCTATTGAAAATTGTTTTAAGTTTATTTTTGACCGAGAGAGAGAGCATGAACTGGGGAGGGATAGAGAGAGGGAGACACAGAATCTGAAGCAGGATCCATGGTCTCATCTGTCAGCAGAGAGCCTGATGTGGGGCATGAACCATGAGAGCATGATCTGGGCTGAAGTGGTACACTTAACCGATTGAGCCACCCAGGCGCTCCTAAAATCTCTTTTATTGGGGCACCTGGTTGGCTCAGTCAGCTAAGCATCTGATTTTGGCTCAGGTCATGATCTCATGGTTTGTGGGTTTGAGCCCTCTTCAAGATCTGTGCTGACAGCTAGCTCACAGCCTGGAGCCTGTTTCAGATTCTGTGTCTCCCTCTCTTTCTGACCCTCCCTTGTTCAAGGTGTCTCTCTCTCTCTCTCAGAAATAAACAAAACATTTTAAAAAAGTTGAAAAAAAAACCCCTCATTTATTGAAGGAATACATAACAGAAAAGTGCACAAGTCATAAGCATAAAGTTCAGTAAATTCAATTTGTGTAGCAAACACTTAAGAAAGAGAACAGTGCCAATTCTTCCCAGTTCCTATTGCCTTCTCCATCCCCAAAGATAACTTCTAATTTGACTTGGAACACTATAGTTTAGTACTGCCCGTTTTTGAACATTATATGAATTGAATCATAGAATATCTGTTATGTATCTGGTCTCTTTCACTCAACTCCTTGTTTGTGAGAGTCATTCACAATTTTGAGTGTAACTGCGTTTTGTCATTTTATTCTGTAGCCTGGGTCAGTAAACATCTTCTGTAAAAGGCCATAGAGTAAGTGTTTTAGGCTTTGCATACTTTATAAAACTTTTCATAACCAGTTAGTTTTTGTATTGTAATGCAATATCAGCCATAGACAACATGTAAATAAATGAGTCTGGTTGTATTCCATTAAAACTTTGTTTGCAAAAATAAGCTGCTTTTGAATGTGGCCCATGAGACATATTTTGACAACCCCTGCTCTATAGTATTCCATCATATGAATGTATCAAAATTTACTTACCCATTCAAATATTGAATTTGTGTTTTTGTTGTAAATACTGTTGTATTTGTGTTTTTGTTTGTGTTTATAAAATACATATACATGCATTTCAGTTTGGTATATGGAATCACTGCATCATAGGTTATAATACATAGGTTTACCTTCAGTAGTAATGCCAAATGTTTTTCTAAGATGATGATTAATTTATCTTTAACAGTTGGTATACTCATCATCATCAGTCTTTTTATTTATTTATTTATTTATTTTTTAAATGTTTTATTTCTTTCTGGGAGAGAGAGAGAGAGAGAGAGAGACAGCGTGAGCAGGGGAGGGTCAGAGAGAGAGGGAGTCACAGACTCTGAAACAGGCTCCAGGCTCCGAGCTGGCAGTCAGCACAGAGCCCGACGCGGGGCTCGAACCCACGAACTGTGAGATCATGACCTGAGCCAAAGTGAGACGCTTAACTAACTGAGCCACCCAGGCGCCCCTGCAGTAAGCTTTTTATAGCGTAGCAAACAGCCTAGCAACTGTCTGTAGCCTTTTCCCTCCTAGCATGACCAGTGTTGCAAAGAGATCAAGGCTTGCCATCTAGACATTCTTCATTGCAAAGGAGGTGCTCTGGATTAGCCATGCATGGGGCCCGTGACCCTGAAATTGAACATGTTTCTTTACATATCCTGCTAAATGGGCATATATAGGGAATAAAGGATCTGTACATTCTCAAGTGATTAACAGGGGCATTCAGAGTGTCCTTGCATAAACCAGCTATCCAGCAGTGACCATACAATGTCTAATAATGGCATTAGAGTATCATGCAGAATAAAGGAGAATACTTAAATCATAAATAACATAGTTTCTGCACATGTACTCTAATAGCCTTTTGCAAAGGTATCTATGACCTTTACTTAGAGACCAAATCTAAAGTCCTTTTCTCAAATGTCATTTTCTTTGAGCTCTTTTTGTCATTTGAAACTACCTACTACCCATTCTTTCTTGAAATTTCTGTGCTTTTTACCTATCTGTACCCTGCTTTTATTTCCTAGTTTCCCATCCTTGTACTCTATTAATTTTGCCCAATTACTGAGTTTTCATATGAGGCCTTTGTTTTCCCACTAAAATTTACTTGCCATGATGAATTCATATTATCAACCTTATGTGGGTGCTCCTAAATTTATATCTTTGATCCAGACTTCTCACCTGCCTTCTGGTCTTATTTTCCAGATACTTAGAGGGTATCACTATTTCATCTCACGTTCTCAAATTTAATTATCTAAGGTGAAACTCATAATATTTACATTTTATTCTCTCTTCTCTCCATTCCCCAAAGGTCTCTACTTCTATCCTATCCCATTTAGCAAATACACATAGTAGAAAGAACTGTTTTATTAAGCCTTGATAAGTAGCAATTAATAGAATAATTCTTTTATTGGTTAAATGGAGGGTTAGGGAAGGAATGTAAGAGTTCTATAAAAGTCTTGTTAGGAAGGAAATTTGTAGCCATATCCAAAATAATATGAAATATTATTAATTTTAATATTTGTCCACCAAATATAAATCATTTTACAGCCATAATTTGGGATAGTTAGGCAAGTTAATTTTGGGGGCGCCTGGGTGGCTCAGTTGGTTAAGCATCTGACTTCAGTTCAGGTCATGATCTCACAGTTCGTGGGTTTGAGCCCTGCGTCGGACTCTGTGCTGACAGCTAGCTCAGAGCCTGGAGGCTGCTTTGGATTCTGTGTCTCCCCCTCTCTCTCTGACCCTCCCCTGCTCATGCTGTCTCTCTCTCTCTCTCAGAAATAAATAAAACATTAAATTTTTTTTTTAAAAAAGCAAGTTAATTTTGGAAAATAGCGTAAAAGTAGTGCTTGATCACTCTAATTGAACAATGATCATAATTCACTTCTTTCTGGTGTTCCAAAAATAAAGCTATAAATATATGCTAAAACTTGAAAATAATTTATTCAGCATAAATAAGTGGTAACTATCATCTTGAAAAAGGAATTGCTTATGGGTAGTAAGAAAAAGCATGTCTTTGCAGTGAAGCACTAATATCCTCTGACTCTAAATGGAGTTATTTAAAACTTTTGAGAAAAGCATATAATGTATCAGAGTGTCATTTCCAAATGTGGAAGCCCTTAATCTCATAGGGAATGAGGAGAGTTACTGAAATTCTTTAATATCCCTGACATACTGCCAAGATGTGGGTAACACTG
Source organism: Hyaena hyaena (assembly GCF_003009895.1). NCBI lineage: Eukaryota > Metazoa > Chordata > Mammalia > Carnivora > Hyaenidae > Hyaena > Hyaena hyaena. The sequence goes on from NW_024081925.1 coordinate 114,984, forward strand.
AAGTAGATTCCTTCATGATAATTATGGCAACCCATTAGAGTTTAATATAGGTAAAATAACATATACTTGGATGTCTACTATGTGTCAGGCATTGTTGTAGTAGCTTAGGAGTACATTATAGTGAGGATAAGGAGGAAAAAAATGCACACACACATACATATCCATATTCCCCCATGCTACAAATGCATATATGTCACTAGCTAGGTAGATAAAGTCCCAGGTGCAAATGCTATGGTGAAAAGATCTCAAATAGAGTAGAGTAGAGAGTACCAGGGATGACCATTGCAATTTGAAATAGGATGGTCAGGATAGGCCTTGTGGTGATATTTGAGCAAAGACAGGAAAAAGGTAAGAGAATGAACCAAATAAATATCTCATATCATGTCTATTTAATAGGTTTTTATTTCTCATGTCATTTCTGAAAAGATTATGTACCTAAATTACTTAGTAGATCAAAACTAAAGAAAAAGATGATGTATTGAAGTTTTCTGCCTTTGGAAATAGATGAGAAGCCTACTAGGGAAAACTGTCCATGGTGAGGAAATGTTCTGGCTGGACTTTTTGTTTTATTGTCCGTGCTCTCACTGGAGTTCCATGCTGCTTACATTCACTCAAGGTGGAGTATTTTACTGTAATATTTTCGTACCTGATGAAATTCACTTAGATTGAAGACATTTTATCAGTTCAGACCCTGAACCTGCTTCTTTTTGAGGGCAGATTTTCTTTCTTTCTTTCTTTCTTTCTTTCTTTCTTTCTTTCTTTCTTTCTTTCTTTCTTTCTTTCTTTTTTTCTTTTCTTTTCTTTTCTTTTCTTTTCTTTTCTTTTCTTTTCTTTTCTTTTCTTTTTTTTCTTTTCTTTCACGTTTTAATTTATTTCTCAGAGAGAGAAAGGGAAACAGCGTGAGCAGAGGAGGGTCAGAGAGAGAGGGAGACACAGAATCTGAAACAGGCTCCAGGCTCTGAGCTGTCAGCACAGAGCCCGATTTGGGCTTGAACCCACGAACTGTGAGATCATGACCTGAGCCAATGTCGGACGCTTAACCAACTGAGCCACCCAGGCGCCCCTAAGTGTAGATTTTCTAATCTAAAACTCGATTTACTGGAAACGCCTAGGTAATGTGAAGCCTCTGTAGCAGTGAATCTATGGAAATCATTCTGATGTTATTAAAAATGAGTAGAATAATGCTGGCTAGGTAGAGGTTAGGGCAGGTAAGACCTAGTATTCAAATCACAAGAGAATAGGAAATTACCTATTCCAGTTATGTAGCAGCTGTCCTGGTTGCTGACTTTCCCTAATATTCACCACCACTATCATTGAGCAACTTGGAAAAGCTTGAAAATGAAATTTGAATAGAGAGCTCTTAGTTTGTTAAATTTACTGCTAAGTATCAATGGAGCAAATATACATGTAATTTTACAGGATGTTTGCCGATTATTCTACACAGAAACCTAGTAGTTGTAGCATGAATTTTCACTTCAGTATTAAGAGTTCTAAAATCTATTTGGAGAATTTTTCTTTTACTTTTCTGTAATTTTACAGGTAAGTCATCAGTTTTCCAATATGGCAGTGTATAGCTGATACTCAAGTAAGAATATACCAGGCTTATAATTTAATGAATTAAAGATTAGAAATTACATTTTATAAGTTCTGAGTATATATGGTCCAATATGTTAGCTTAGCTTCTTAATTCTGATTTCTTTTAAACTGGGCTTACCACTTTAACATTAAATGCATTCATATTTTTTGTTGGCCGGTTATATATAATGTTTTGCAACAAGGAAGGAGAAGTATAGACATAATAGAATCAATGGAGAAGGAAACCACATCAATAATAATCCGGCTAGACCAGTGGAGAACTTTAAGGCAGGGAATATAGGTTAATGTCATTGGTCTAGCCACATAAGTTTCAGTGTTGAAGATAAATAATTAATAGTATAGGAAATTGAGAAACAGTTTGGGACCCAGCAAACAGGGTCTGGGCTAAGGAAAAAAGTCTTAAATAGAAGTCAAAGATGCTAAAAAGAGGAAAAAGGATGCTAGGAATTCATTAAACTTGATATGAGGATAAAGGTTTTATAAACCATGGGCTTTCCTGCCCAAGAGCATATTCATGCAATAAGGACACTTAGAGGAATTTGGCCCATGAAACTCAGATTGGGGAAGAGGGTGCTTCTACATCTATTGTCTGTCACAAAATAAGATTTGGTGGTATTGAAAAATGATAGTTAAAAATCTCCTGGTGGGGTGTCAGTAGGGCTTGTGTGGCTCAGTGGGTTAAGCATCCAACTCAATTTTGGCTCAGGTCATGATCTCAGTGGTCGTGGGTGCACTCCTCATGTCGAGTTGTGGGCTGACAGTGTGGAGCCTGCTTGGTATTCTCTCTCCTCTCTCTGCCTCTTCCCAAGTTGTGCTCTTTCTCTTCGTCCCTCTCTCTCAAAAATAAATAAATAATAAATAAAAACATTAAAAATAAATTTAAAAAATTCTCCTAAGAACTTTAAAAAATATGTCAGTTCTTTTTGAAGTCCCTTTTTCATATGCATTAAAAATAACTAATTATATCTCAAAGAACCTTTACATTTGTGTATTTTTTGCCTAATAATTGGGAAGGTTTAGTTTCGTGATCCTTTATATTATCACTCTAGTTCATAGATACTTTAATAAAGGTGCTACCCTTCCCACTCACTTTCATCTTCATAGTGGGACTGATATAACAAATACTTAATAGATAGACAGAATTCTACCCAGCATTGACTATTAACTCAAATGAACATAGATGTGGAATAAAGAATGTAATGATAAAATTTACGAAATGCTATCTATTGCTCCAGTACCTGTATCACTCTCAAGGCTAAACATGTTTCTAAAGTTAGAGTGACCAGATATTCTTCATTTTGTTAATGTGGTATGTCACGTTGATTTGCAGATGTTGAACCATCCTTTCATGCCTGGAATAAATTCCACTTGTTCATGGTGTATGATCTATTGAATGTATTGTTGAATTTGGTTTGCTAATATTGTTAAGGATTTTTACACCTATATTCATTAGGGATATTGGACTGTATCCTCCTCTTCCTTCTCCTCTTCCTCCTCCTCTTTCTCTTCCTTCTCCTCCTCCTCCACTGAGTCCTCCCCTTCCTTCCCCTTCTCTTCCTTCTTATCCTCCTCTTCCTCCTCCTCCTCTTCTTCCTCGTCTTCCTCTTCCTCCTCCTCCTGTCCTCTTGCCCTCTTCTTCCTGCTGCTTTTGTTTGGTTTCAGTACCAGGGTAAAATTGGCTTCATAGAATGAGTTGGGAAATGTTAACTCCTTTTCTATTTATTTATTTTTTTTTGGAAGAGCTTGAGAAGGATAGGCATTAAGTCTTTGATTGGAATAATTAACCAATAGAGCTGTCTGTTCTTGGACTTTCATTGATTGGGAAGTTTTTGATTACTGATTTAATAAAAATTTAATCTTCTTGCTAGTAATTAGTCTATTCAGATTTTCTAATTCTTCATGAATCAGTTTTTGGACAGTTGTTTTCTAGGAATTTATCCATTTCTTCTGTGTTGTGCAGTTTCTTGGCATGTAAAGTGTTCATGAAATTTTAGGTGTTTAGTATATCACTGGTATTAGTTTTACCTTCTCCTCTTTCATATCTGATTTTACTTACTTAAGCCTTCTCTCTTTTTTTCCCTAGCTGTGATTTGTCAATTTTGCTTATCTTTTCAAAGAAACAACTCTTAGTTTCACTCACCTTTTCTACTATTTTTTAAGTCTTTTTTTCATTTATTTTCCACTCTGATCTTTAACATTTCCTTTTTTTCCCTACTAACTTTGGTCTTTGTTCCTTTTTTCCTAGTTCCTTTAGTAATAAAGTTAAATTATTTATTTGGGATTTTTCTTGTTTCGTGAAGTAAGTTAGTATTACTATGAACTACTTTTGCTGCATCTCATAGATTTAGGTTGTTGCATTTCCATTTTCATCTGTCTCCATATTTTTTTGATTTCCTGTTTGAATTCTTTGTTGACTCATTGGTTTTTCAATAACATGCTATTTAATTTCAACATTTTTGTGATGTTTTTTTCAATTTCATTCTTCTAATTGATTTCTAGTTTCATACAATTGTGACTGGAAAAGATGCCTGATATTATTTCAGTCTTAAGTTTATTGAAATTTGCTTTGTGGGCTAACATGAGATCTATCCTGGAGAATGTTCATCTGCACTTGAGAAGACTGTATTTTGTGGCTTTTGGATGGAATGTTTTGTGTATATTAAGTCCATCTGGTCTAATGTTATGTTTGAGACTGATACTTCCTTATATATTTTTTGTCTGATGATTTATCCATTAATCCTAGTGGGTATTAAATCCCTTACTATTATTATATTGCTATCAATTTCCCCCTTTAAGTCTGCTAATATTTGCTTTATATATTTAGGTGTTTCTATATTGGGGGTGTGAATATTTACAAATGATACATCCCCTTGTTAGATTGATCCTTTTAGCATTACGTAATGCCCTACTTTGTCTTTTTATTACAGTTTTTGTTTTAAATTGTTTTGTCTGATATAAGTTCCCCATACTCCAGCTTTCTTTCCATTGTTGTTTATATGGAAATCTTTTTCTTTCCCTTCATTTTCAGTCTCTGTGTGTCCTTAGATCTGAAGTGAGTCTCTTGTAGGCAATATATAGATATGTCATATACTTTTTCAAAATCCATTTAGCCATTCTGTGTCTTTTGATTAAAGAATTTAGCCCATTTTCATTTTAAGTAATTATTAATAGGCATCTACTAATTGCCATTTTGTCAATTATTTTTTGTCTGTTTTTGTAGTTTCTCTGTATTCCTTTCTTTGCTCTCTTCTCTTGTGGTTTGATAAATATGTTTAGTGTTATGTTTACATTCCTTTCTCATCATCTTTTGTGTACCTCTTGTAGGTTTTTCCTTTGTGGTTAGCATGTGTGTGTGTGTGTGTGTGTGTGTGTGTGTGTATACACATATATATAGAGAGTGACTGTTTCTCTGTATCTCTTTGTCTTTCCTCTCTCTCCCTTTCAAATCTGAATGCATTCTAAAAATCACATTATTTCTCTTACCCACCATGTATGTTTTTTATGTCATATTTTACATTTTTATTTTATGTATCCTTTATTATTGTAGTAATTGTCAGTTTTGCTACCTTTTCTCTTTTAACCTTCATACTAGCTTTATAACTGGTTAACCTACTACAATTACTATATAATTGGCTGCCTTACCAGCAGTATTTTTACTTTTGTATTTTATATATTAATGCCTTTTTTCAGATTAAAGAAGACCCTTTAACATTTCTTGTAAGGGTGGTTTAGTATTGATCAACTCCTTTGGCTTTTACTTGTCTGAAAAAAATGATCTCTCCTTCAGTTCTGTATGATAGCCTTCCCAGATAGAGTAGTCTTAATGGAAGTTCTTTCCTTTTAGCACTTTGAATACATTATGTGACTCCCTTCTGGCCTGCAGAGTTTCTGCTGTCATCATCTTATGTGGTTCCCTTGTAGTTACCAATTTGTTTTCCTCTTGCTATTTTTAAGATTCTCTCTTTATCTTTTGATATTTTCACTGTAATATTTCTTGTTGTGGATATCTTTGGTTTCATCTTATTTGGAATGCTCTGTGCTTCCTGGACCTGGATGTCTGTTTCCTTCTCCATGTTAGGAAAGTTTTTGGCCATCATTTCTTAAAATAAGTTTTCTGCTCCTTTGTCATTATTTTCTCCTTATGGGACCCCTATAATACAAATGTTTATTCTGTTTGATGATGTCCCATAAGTTTTTTAAGCTGTTTCATTTTTAAAAAAAATTTTTTAAAGTTTATTTTGAGAGGGACAGAGTGAGTGAGCAGGGGAGGAGCAGAGAGAGAGGAAAAGAGAGAATCCCAAGCAGGCTGTGCACTGTCAGTATGGAGTCTGATGTGGGGCTCGAACTCACGAAACGTGAGATCATGACACCTGAGCCCAAACCATGAGTTGGATGCTTTACTGACTGAGCCACCCAGGCACTCCACTACTTTCATTTTTTAAGATTCTCTTCTCTTTCTGTTGATCTGTTTGGGTAAGTTCTATTGCTCTGTCTTCCAGGATCAGCGGATCTGTTCTTCTCTATTATCCAGTTTGCTGGTGAGCCCTTCTAGTGTATTTTTCATTTCTGTTCTTATATTCTTCAACTTTGTGACTTTTGTTTGGTATTTTAAAATATTTTTTGTCTCTTTGTTGAAATTCTCACTGTGTTCTTCCACCATTACTTAAAAAAATTTTTTTTAATGTTTTTTTTAAATTTAGTTTTGAGAGAGAGATAGAGACAGCATGAGCAGGGGAGGCAGAGATAGAGGGAGACACAGAGTCTGAAGCAGGCCCCAGGCTCTGAGCTAGCTGTCAGCACAGAGCCCGAAATGGGGCTCAAACCCACGAACCATGAGATCATGACCTGAGCTAAAGTCAGACGCTTAACCGACTGAGCCACCCAGGTGCCCCCCTCCCACCATTACTTTGAACTTGTGTCAGGGAGATTATTTATTTCTGTTTTTTAAAAGTCTTTTTCTGAGGTTTTGTTTTGTCCTTTAATTTGGATCATATTCCTCTTTCCTCATTTTGCTTTATTCTGTGTTTCTATATATTAGGTTAAAACAGCTAACTCTCTCAGTGCTGTAGGAATGGCCTTGTACAGGAGGTGGACCTTATTGTTCAACCATGACCTACCTCTTGGTTGTCTCTTGAACTTTTGTCATTGTCTAAGTAGCCTGATTTATTCTTGATAGATCTCAGTTGTTGAGGGTGTACCAGGATCTGTCATTATTCCAAAGGGAATGAACTCAGTCAGCACATAGATTCAGATTGATTGGATGCTAGACCTTTAGGCAGAAGCTTTTAAAGTATGCAAAAATATACATTCTTGTGGGACTGCAATCATATACCCTGTTGACCTGCAGACCAAGTTAGGAGGTGACAGCAGCACGAATCAGGGCTTCAAGTGGGTATAGTAGGGTCATTTCTTGGAGGTACCAGGAAGCTGTTGTGGGACCAAGGTAGAATATACAGATGGTGTCCTCCTGAGAGTTCTCTAGACAAGAGATGTGTGACAAATCTAGAATCTGTCCCTTAGAATGATGCTCCAGGGCAAATAAATGGGCCTCTTTTATATGCAGACTGAGAAGTATGTTTTAGTCCACTGTCTGTGTGGTGTCCTGCGCAGAATTATCTTTGACATTGTTACATTCCTGTGAGTCCCAGGACTGCAAGCTTCTGTGCCCACTGGAGACAGGCACTCAAGAGTCCTACTCTGTGTGGACTGGGCTTGCCCACCAGTTTTAGTGAAGCTGTGGGAGAGTGTTGGGAGTGGGTCATGCTGGCAGGTTTAGTGAGGCCAGGAAAGAGTCCTGGAGGTAGGGCATGTCTGTGGCTTTAACAAGGCCAGGAAAGAATTGTGGGGGAGGGACATGCTTATAGTTTTAGCAAATTTGTGTCTACATCTGCTCCTGCACTAGTAAGGTAGAGTACAAAAAATGGTACTCTACAGTGCCTCCATTCCTGAGGAAAATCCCAATTAATCCCAGCTCTTCTGGCAGATGCTTTAAGATTAGCAACTGAATGAAATTTACATGTAATCCATTTACCTCTTAAACTGCTATCTTTGTGCCAGGTCCTGGAATTGAGGGAATCTGTCTGAGGCCAAGTAAAGGAGTGTTTAGATCCCCACCCTCCCACCTCTGAATTTAAGCCCTTTTGGTTTTTCAAAACCATATTTTTTGGGGGCCTCATATCTTTGGCACTGGTCCCAGGTTTGGAGTGCCTAGTGTGGGGCATAAACTCCCAATTCCTTAGGGAGAGGCTCTGTGCTTTTGAAATCCTTCTCTATTGTGTATTGCCATGCCAAGGGTGGAGTTTTTGGGAAAACCTTGTTCTCTGCAACTTTTACCCATTTTGATTGTGTCCCTTTATCCTTTGTTATGGAAGAAGCTCTTCAGCTAATTTTTATTTTATTTTTTTTTCAGCTAATTTTTATTTCCAGGGGCAGTTATTCCATATATAGTTGTGGATTTGGTGTATACATGGGAGGAAGTCGGGTAAAAGACCTCTTATATTACCATTTGATCATGGGTTTTTAAAACAAAAATGTAAACCACTTAAGTGTGTTTGTTAAAAAAATATTAAACACATATACTAATGAACACATTAGTATATGATGGTGTCCTAGGTGCTGGCTGTAAAGCATTGAATGAAACACAAATTCCTGCCCTCTTGGAGCTTGCAGTGAAGAGTAGTGACCAAATAATTGAACTAAGGAGATAAGACAGTCTTTTTTTATTTTTTTTATTTTTTTTGCAAATAGTTTATTGTCAAATTAGTTTCCACATAACACTCAGTGCTCATCCCCACAAGTGTCCTCCTCCATGCCCATCCCCCCCTCCCCCCCACATCCATCAGTCCTCAGTTTTTGTCAGCATTCAAGAGTCAAGATAAGACAGTCTTAAGTGGTATGGAGAAATTTAGAGAGAGATGACAGAGACAGAGTGACTACTTTAACTCACAAAAAGCTTTTCTGAAGTAGTATTTTATAATCTGAGTCCTGAGTAATATTAAAAAGTCAGCCGTGGGAAGATCAGGAATACCCTTTGATGCTGAGGAAATGGCCAATATAAATGTGTTAGTGTTGGAAAGAGCTTGGCATGGTGGAAAAACAGAAGGAAAGTAAATGTGTATGAGAGATCTTGTGAGTGCCAAGTGATAGGGGAAAGCATCACAGAGTGAGGCAGGGACAACTCAAGTAGAGCTGTTTATTTATATTAACTGGGTGAAAACTGCAGTATTTAAAACCACTTCCTGAGTAGACCTGAGAACTTTCCAGCTGTTTATAAGGCAGAAGGAAGTCCTAATAATTTAGACTTTCCGTAAAAGTGAACACAAATAAACTCATATTCTGGTCTTTCATTTTAAGTTATTTGTTATGTTCTCCTTCACTGTTTTTCCTTTTGGCTAAACTGCCGAACTGATTGACTTTTTGCTTTATTCGAGATTGCAATCTCTGACTTCCTTGCATGTGTGCATACAGAGGAGGCTGTAATAGCCCTTAATACAGGGCATTTGGGGGAAGGAGTATAGAGCTTTTGAATTTGCTACATGGATATGTGACTAATGATGATTACATCCATGTCTCCCAGCCCTTTTTTTTTTTTTAACTCTTGAATGGATTTAAAAAATTTTTTTTAAATGTTTTATTTATTTCTGAGAGAGAGAGAGAGAGAGAGACAGATAGCGTGAGCAGGGGAGGGTCAGAAAGAGAGGGAGATACAGAATCTGAAACAGGCTCCAGGCTCTGAGCTAGCTGTCAGCACAGATCCCGACGCGGGGCTCGAACCCACAAACTGTGAGATCATGACCTGAGCTTAAGTTGGACACTTTAACTGACTGAGCCACTGAGGCCCCCCTGGATGGATTTTTAAAATGCATTCCTAAAAAAGAAGTAATGAATTATAAAATTTTCATAAAACTTTTTATGTGCAAGGTAGTTTTAAGAGCTTTCCAGAATTAACTTCTTTTGAAGTTATGAAAACAATTGGAATTAAAGTAACTTCTCTAAAGAACATACTAATTGCTTTTAGAATAATGATTGGTTTTGGTCCTTTTAAGTTAACTTTTGGCCAAAGTGCATGGTTTCAGTCTTAAATCTGGCATCAGTCACTTTCACATAACATTAAGACTGGAGTATTTATTTGGTTCTATTTTATAGCTTTTATTGCTTTTGAAAGTGAGAGGCTGAATGGAACTCTGATAGCTTGCTGTCACTGACCTTTTGCTCTTAAAAAAGCTATTTTCACTTTGGAAACATTTTTTTTTTAATGTTTTTATTTATTTCTAGGAGAGAGAGAGAGAGAGAGAGAGAGAGAGAGAGAGAGACAGCGTGAGCAGGGGAGGGGCAGAGAGAGAGAGGGAGATACAGACTCTGAAATAGGCTCCAGGCTCTGAGTTGGCAGTCAGCACAGAGCCTGACGCGGGGCTCGAACCCACGAACCGCGAGATCATGACCTAAGCGAAAGTCGGACGCTTAACCGACTAAACCACCCAGGTGCCCCTGGAAACACTTTAAAGATGCATTGAACGTTTTTTCTTAAGCTTTCTAATCCATTTATGTACATAAGACATAGTGGCATAAGTCTGCCACATACAAGGCTCACAACAGGCAAAATTCTATATGTCTGCTTTAGATATTTCTGAAGAATACATTGTTCTGGCTGCTTTTAAGACAGCAAAGACATATCTGCTAGGTTGTGGGTTTTTTGTCTTGACATTTTTGAAAGTTTCTATGCTACTTTTTATTAGGTTACATGTAAATTATAAAATATAGTAAGATCTTATGCATAATGATATTTTAGACATTTTGAGCATAAGAAACCATGACATTTACATTAAACTCTACTTGTATTAACAATCTATTCCAGTAATATCAGAATAATAACTAATTATACAACATTAAAAGAAGGGAATTTTGGATTGAGTTTACTGAGTACGGTGTTCTTTTCTTTCCTACCTTCTTGACATGTGCTGGCTTGCTGTTTGATTGTGCATGAATTTAAAGGGAGCTCACATACGTAAATGGTATTGTTTGAATGAAAGGGTTTGTGTTAGGGGCACCTGGGTGGCTCAGTCAGTTAAGCGCCTGACTTTGTCTCAGGTCATGATCTTGTGGTTCATGAGTTTGAGCCCCGTGTCCGTCTCTGACAGCTTAGAGCATGGAGCCTGTTTCAGATTCTGTGTCTCCCTCTATCTCCATCCCTCCCCCACTAATGTTCTGTCTCTATCTCTCTCTCTCAAAAATAAATAAACATTTAAAAAAATAAAAAGAAAGGGATTGTGTTAATTCAAGGGTGCTTTTGATGGCCTTTTGCATGTATTGTAAAGTATTTCATCTGATACATAGATGGCTGGTATTTACAGCTGTTACTACTGGTATAATCCCAAGAATGAAATGTGCCAGATAGAGGAAGAGTCTTGGCAAGAGAGTTTTACTAATTTTATTTGATTTATTTTTTTTTAATGTTTTACTTATTTCTGAGGAAGAGAGAGAGAGAGAGAGCATGAGCAGGGGAGGGTCAGAGAGAGAGGGAAATACAGAATCTGAAACAGGCTCCAGGCTCTGAGCTAGCTGTCAGCACAGAGCCCGATGCGAGGCTCGAACCCATGAACCGTGAGATCATGACCTGAACCGAAGTCGGACGCTTAACTGACTGAGCGACCCAGGCGCCCCCTAATTTTAGAAATAATGCTGGCAACATTTCAAATCCATGGTATTGGAGTAATTGACAAATTATTGAAGGGAAAATGTAAATTGACTTCCTACATCACACCATTCATTAGAATGAATAGAATGATTGAAGAGTTAAGTGTGATGAATAGAAGACCTAAAAGAAAAAAAATTGTACACCAATAAGGAACTTTCATATTTATTTTGAGAGAGAGAGAGTATGAGCAGGGGAGGGGCAGAGAGAGAGGGAAAGAGAGACTTCTAAGCAGGACGTGTGGATTAATCTCATGAACCTTGAGATCATGGCCTGAGCTGAAACCAAGAGTCAGTCACTTAACTGAGCCACCTAGTTGCCCCAATATACAGAACTTTTATAAATAAAGAATACAGTATTCATTATTAAAAGGCAAATAGGGGCACCTGGAGGGCTTAGTCAGTTTAACATTCGACTTTGGCTCAGATTATTATCTGGCAGTTCCTGAGTTCAAGCCCCATATAGGGCTCGCTGCTGTCATTGAGGAACCTGCTTCAGATCCTCTGTCCCCCTCTCACTATCCGTCCCCAGCCCCTGCTTGTACTATCTCAAAACTAAATAAACATAAAAAATTTAAAAAACCCTACAAATAGTGAATTTAGAACTTTAAATTTTTGGTAATGGCTTAACATTTTTATAAGTGTTCTTATTTAACAGGAAGAAAAGTATCTATATATATGTATGAGCAAAGGTAAATAAGCATAATATACACATGGTGTAAGTTATATATATGACTTGTATGTATGGGTGGCCTTATGTGGGTGTACATGGGCAGGTATAAGTATTCAATGGTGTACATATGTTCAGCCTTACTAGTGTCAAAAAAAATGCCTGCTAAAAATGGTGCAATGTAATAGACAAAAATCTAAAATAACAATCTGGGGAAACCTGGGTGGCTCATTTGGTTAAGCATCTAACTTGGGCTCAGGTCATGATCTCACAGTTTGTGAGTTTGAGCCCTGACAGCTTGAAGCCTGGAGCCTGCTTTGGGTCTGTCTCTCGCTCTCTGCCCCTACCCCACTTGTGTGCACTGTCTCACTCAAAGATAAATAAATAAACATTACCAAAAAAATAATGATCTGATGGTAAAGGTGCTGAGAAGATTTCTTGATGGTTGTTTATAAAATGGTACATTTCCAGAAGAAAATTTAGGAGAAAGAAACACAAGCAATAAAAGTGTTTATACTGATATCCAGCAATTCTATTTCTAGAAAAATTTGCTAATGAAACAGATGTATAAAAATTGTATTTGTGGGGCGCCTGGGTGGCTCAGTCGGTGAAGCGTCCAACTTCAGCTCGGGTCATGATCTCTGTTAGTGGGTTCGAGCCCCGCGTCGGGCTATGTGCTGACAGCTAGCTCAGAGCCTGGAGCCTGTCTTTGGATTCTGTGTCTTCGTCTCTCTCTGACCCTTCCCTGCTCATGGTGTCTCTATCTCTCTCTGAAAAATAAATAAAACATTAAAAAAATTATATTTGTACATGGATATTCACTTGAGCATTATTTCTAATAGAAAACAATTAGAACACAGATGCCCCCAAAAAGCAATTAGTTAAGTAATTATTACATAACTAAAACTGATCTTTTATATATTTAATTATACGAAAGATGTTCATAATATATTCAGTGTTAGAAGCAGGACATGAAATGTATATACAATATATAGTTTGACATCACTTTTGTTTAAGGACATACTATACTTAGAAAAAAAAGACAAAACTATATGCTAAAATATTAACAATGTTTCTCAGTAAATGAGAAATTATGGTGATTCATTTTTGTTCATTATATTTTCTACATTTCCAACAATGAGTTTCTCTTAGTTTTAGTTTGAGACAAAAGGATAAAATGATCAAGAAGAATGGGTGGATTTCAATTCCTTTTCTTTTATAAAGAATGAAAATATGTTTTTTGTCATTTCATTTGTGATAGCAGATGGTGAAGAAACAGCAATTCTTTTACCTACCTTTTCTTATAGATATTAAAATAGATAAGTATGTTGTATATGCTGATGGTTTGACTAAGGGGAAACAAGAGAATAGATACATTAATTCTCTATTGTTTTCTCTATACTCTGAACTTCTAGTCACATCTTGATTTCAATCTTAGATGGGACATCATATTAACAATTTATTTTGACTACGTTTGGGGGGTTATATTTGGAGATATAATAATGATAATGGATTTAATGGGAGTTAATATTTACAAATAGATTTGTAGCCAAGTTTTATGTTTTCTTAGTAGTCTGGGAAGCTAAAATGCCTCGTAAGGGAAAAAATTGCAAATAGATGACATTCAAAGTTGAAGAGCACACATGGGGAAAAATTGTATGTCATTAAATTATCAACTTATTGGAACTGAAATGCTTTTGTACCGATGTGAAGATTAAAACAAAAACAAGTCTGATTGTTGGTAACATCTTCCCATCTGTTGTCTGTATTACAAGTAGAATCCAACTGTCCACAGTCATGGCAATAAACTTTTGCAAGACAAGAAAATAAGTGCCTCACAATTTCAGTATTACATAATGTATTCAGAAAGATGATAACATCATGCACAGTGGTAAGGAACAAATATACTAGTTTAATTTACCTACAAATATTCATCACTATGCATTTCCCTTGAACTGTTCTTCATTTTTCTCTAACAACTGATCTATGAGTTATTTAAAAAAAAAGTATACTTATTTGTAAACAATGGGGTCCATGGACTATATGATCTTATTCCCTTATTATTTATGTAAAGGTTTAAATAAAACACACTCCACACATCATAAATCTATGCTGCATATAAAAAGGGACAATTGCTTTGCGTAGATTTCTCTCATAAGGTGTGACATTTAATGCTCTGGTAAGTGAATATTTATATGTAACCAAAATAAGCTTTCACTATCACAAGTATAAATACTGTTCTAATCAGATAAAATTTTCATTTAAAAAATTTCAAACTCGTGATGGAAAATTGTTAGCTCCCTACATTTCTTTTCTTTTTCATTTCCTTTTTTCTTTTTCTATATTGCTAAAAAATATTGTCAGTTATAAATTGGTACCATGTATATCTTCAAAGAGATTATTTTTTTCTTAGTTTATTGTCAAGCTGGTTTACATGTAGCACCCAGTGCTCATCCCAACAAGTACCTTCCTCCATGCCCATCATCCCCTTTCCCCTCGCCCCCACCCCCATTAACCCTCAGTTTTGTTCTCAGCATTCAAGAGTCTCTCATGGTGTGCCGCCCTCCCTCTACCCCACTATTTTTCCCCTTCTTCTCCTGCATCGTCCTCCATTAACTTCCTCCTAAAGAACCTATATGTGCAAACATATGGTATCTGTCCTTCTCTGCCTGACTTATTTCACTTAGCATAACACACTCTAGTTCCATCCATGTTGCTACACATGGCCAGATTTCATTCTTTCTCATTGCCATGTAGTATTCCATTATATAAATATACCACATCTTCTTGGTCCATTTATCAGTTGATGGACACTTAGGTTCTTTCCATGTTTTGCTATTGTTGAGAGTACTGCTATGAACATTGGGGTACATGTGCCCCTAAGCATCAGCACTCCTGGATCCCTTGGGTAAATTCCTAGCAGTGCTACTGCTGGGTCCTAGAGGAGTTCTAGTGTTAATTTTTTGAGGAGCCTCTATACTGTTTCCCAGAGGGCTTGCACCAGCTTACATTCTCACCAGCAGTGTAGGAGGGTGTGCATTTCTCCACATCCTCGCCAGCAACTAGAGTCTCCTGATTTGTTCATTTTAGCCACTCTGACCGGAGTGAGGTGGTATCTCAGTGTGTGTGTGTGTGTGTGTGTGTTTTTAATGTTTAATGTTTTGTTTATTTCTGAAGAGAGAGATAGAGATAGCATGAGCGGGGGGGGGGGGCGGTCACAGAGAGAGAGGGACACACAGAATCTAAATAGGCTCCAGGCTCTGAGTTAGCTGTCAGCACAGAGCCCGACACGGGGCTCCAACCCATGAACTGTGAGATCATGACCTGAGACAAAGTCGGACACTTAACCAGCTGAGACACCCAGATGCCCTGGTATTTTAGTGTGGTTTTGATTTGTATTTTCCTGATGCTGAGTGATGCTGAGCATCGTTTCATGTGTCTGTTGGCCGTCTGGATTTCCTCTTTGGAGAAGTGTCTGTTCATGTCTTCTGACCATTTCTTCACTGGATTATTTGTTTTTCGGGTGTTGAGTTTGGTGAATTCCTCATAGATTTTGGATACTAGCCCATTATCTGGTATGTCATTTGCAACTATCTTTTCACATTCCACCGGTTGCCTATTCGTTTTATGGATTGTTTCCTTTGCAGTGCAGAAGCTTTTTATCTTGATGAGGTCCCAATAGTTCATTTTTACTCTTGGTTCCCTTGCCTTTGGGGATGTGTCAAGTAAGAAATTGCTGCAGTTGAGGTCAAGGAGGTTATTGCCTGCTTTTTCTTCTAGAGTTTTGATGGTTTCATATCTCACATTTACCTCCTTTATACCTTTTAAGTTTACTTTGGTGTATGGTGTGAGAAAATGATCCAGTTTCATTCTTCTGCATGTTGCTATCCAGTTCTCCCAGCACCATCTGTAAAAGAGGCGGTCTTTTTTTCCATTGGATGCTCTTCCCTGCTTTGTCAAAGATTAGTTGGCTATACATTTGTGGGTCCAAATCTGAGTTCTCTATTCTGTTCCATCTGTCTATGTGTCTGTTTTTGTGGCAATACCATACTGTCTTTATGATGACAGCTTTGTAGGAGAGGCTAAAGTCTGGGACGGTGATACCTCCCGTTTTGGTTTTATTTTTCAGTATTACTTTGGCTATTCAGGGTCTTTTGTGGTTCCATACAAATTTTAGGATAGTTTGTTCTAGTTTTGAGAAGAATGCTGGTGCAATTTTGATTGGGATTGCATTGAATGTGTAGAGTGCTTTGGGTAGTAATGACATTTTAACTATATTCTTCCAATCCATGAGCATGGAATGCATTTCCATTTCCTTCCATTTTCTACTTCTTCAGTTTCCTTCATAAGCTTTCTATAGTTTTCATCATACAGATCTCTTATATCTTTGGTTAGGTTTATTCCTAGGTATTTTATGGTTTTTTTTGCAATTGTGAATGGGATCAGTTTTTTGATTTCTGTTTCTTCATTATTGGTGTATAAATATGCAACTGATTTCTGCACATTGATTTTGTATTCTGCAACATTGCTGAATTCATGGATCAGTTCTAGAAGCCTTCTGGTGGAGTCTGTCGGATTTTCTGTGTAGAGTTTCATGTTGTCTGCGTAAAGTGAAAGTTTGGCTTCTTCTTTACCAATTGTATTTCCTTTTTTTGCCTGATGGCTGATGCTAGGACTTCCAGCACTATGTTAAACAACAGTGGTGAGAGTGGACATCCCTGTCGTGTTCCTGATCTCAGGAGAAAAGCTCTCAGTTTTTCCCCGTTGAGGATGCTGTTAGCTGAGGGCTTCTCATAGGTGGCTTTTATGATGTTTAGGTATGTTCCTTCTATCCCGACTTTCTCGAGGGTCTTTATTAAGAAGGGATGCTGTATTTTGTCAAATGCTTTTTCTGCATCTATCATATGGTTTTTATCTTTTCTTTTGTTCATGTGAGGTATCACATTGATTGATTTGCGAATATTGAACCAGCCCTGTAGCCAGGAATGAATCCCACTCGATCTTGGTGGATAATTCTTTTCAATTGCTGTTGGATTCGATTTATAAGTATATGTTGAGGATTTTTGCATCCATATTCATCATGGATATTGGTGTGTAGTTCTCTTTTTGCTGGGTCTCTGTTTGGCTTGGGCATGAAAGTGACGCGGGCATTGTAAAATGAGTCTCTAAGTTTTCTTTTGGTTTTTATTTTTTGGAATAGCTTGAGAAGAATGGGTATTAACTCTGTTTTAAATGTCTGGTAGAATTCCCCAGGGAAGCCATCTGGCCCAGGGCTCTTATTTGTTGGGAGATTTTTGATAAGTGATATGATTTCCTCACTATTTATGGGTCTGTTCCCTATTTTCTATCTTTCCTGTGTGAATTTTGGTAGTGGGTGTGTGGTTAGGAATTTGTCCATTTCTTCTAAGTTGTCCCGTTTCTTGGCATATAATTTTTCATAGAATTCCCTGATAATTGCTAGTATTTCTGTGGGGTTGGTTGTGAAAAGTCCATTTTCATTCATGATTTTGTTTACTTATTTGCTTTTTCTTTTCTTTTTGAGAAGCCTGGATAGAGGTTTGTCAAATTTTTTTATTTTTTCAAAAAAACAACTCTTGGTTTCATTGATCTGTTCACCTGTTTCTTTGGTTTCCATATTGTTTATTTCTACCCTGATTTTTATTATTTCTCTTCTCCTACTGGGTTTTGGGTATTCTTGTTGCTCTCCCTCTAGTTCTTTAGGTGAGCTGTTAGATTTTGGACTTGCGCTTTTTCTAATCTCTTGAAATAGGCCTGGAGAGCAATGTACTTTCCTCTTAGGACTGCCTTTGCCACATCCCATATAGTTTGGATTATTGTATTTTCGTTTTCACTTTTTTCCATATATTTAAAATTTTCTTCTCTAATTCCCTGATTTTCTCATTTGTTCTTTAGTACGGTGTTCTTTAACCTCCATGTACTTGGAGGTTTGCCAGACTTCTTCCTGTGATTGATTCAAGTTTCATAGCATTGGGATCTGAAAGTGTGCATGGTATGATCTCAGTTCTTTTATATTTATTGAGGGCTGCTTTATGTCCCAGTATGTGATCTATCTTGGAGAATGTGCCTTGTGCACCTGAGAAGAAAGTGAATTCCATGGCCTCAGGATGTACAGTTCTGAATATATCTGTCAAATCCATCTGGTCCAATGTGTCATTCAAGTTTTTTGTTTCTTTAGTGATTTTCTGTCTAGTTGATCTATCCATTGCTGTAAATGGAGTATTAAAGTCCCCTACTATTAGCACATTCTTGCCCATAAGATTGTTTCTGTTTGTGATTAATTGTTTTATATATTTAGGTGCTCCCATATTCGGTGCATAGACATTTCTAATTGTTAGCTCTTCCTGATCAATAGACCCTGTAATTATTATATAATGACCTTCCTCATCCCTTGTTACTGTCTTTACTTTAAAGTCCAGTTTGTCTGATATAAGTATAGCTACTCCAGCTTTCCATTGACTTCCAGTAGCATGACAGATATTTCTCAATCTCCTTTCTTTAAATCTGAAGGTGTCCTCCATTCTGAAATGAGTTTCTTATAGACAGCATATAGATGGATTTTGTTTTTTTATCCATTCTGCTACCCTATGTCTTTTGATTGGGGCATTTAGTCCATTTACATTCAGTATTATTATGGAAAAATATGGATTTGGAGTCATCTTGTCCTTTGTAGGATTCATGCTTGTGGTGGTGTTTCTGGTATCTTGCGTTCTTTGCAATGTTTCCATCAGAGAGTCCCTTTCAGGATTTCTTGTAGGGCTAGTGTAGTGGTGAGAAATTCTTTCAATGTTTGTTTATTTGGAAAGACTTTTATCTCTTCTTCTATTCTGAATGACAGGCTTGCTGGATAGAGGATTCTTGGCTGCTTATTTTTTCTGTTCATACATTGAAGATTTCCTGCCATTTCTTTCTGGCCTGGCACGTTTCAGTAGATAGGTCTGTCACCACTCTGATAGGTTTCCCTTTGTATGTTAGGGCCCTTTTATTCCTGGCTGCTTTCAGAATTCTCTCTTTGTCCTTATATTTTGCCAGTTTCACTATGAGGTGTCATGCAGAAGATAGATTCAAGTTACATCTGAGAGGAGTTCCGTGTGCCTCTTGAATTTCAGTGTCTTCTTCCCTCCCCAGGTTGGGGAAGTTCTCTGCTGTGATTTGTTCAAGGACTCCTTCAGCACCTTTCTCTCTCTCTTCCACTTCTGGGATTCCAATGTTAAGGATATTGTTCCTTTTGATTGTATTGCTGAGCTCTTGAACTCTTCTTTCATGTTCCTAGATCAGTTTATCTCTCTTTTTCTCAGCTTCCTCTTTTTCCATCATACACTTATTCTCGTCTCTGCCTCTTCAGTCCCTGCATTGGATGCCTCCATTTTATTATGTACCCCAATTATTTCATTTCTTAATTCATCACAACTATTTTGAGCTCCACAGTCTTTTAGCAATAGTTTATCTGATGTCTTCCATGCTTTTTTCAAGTCTAGCGATTAATTTTATGACTATTCTAATTTCTTGTTCAGTTTTGTTGCTTATATCTGTTTTGAGCAGTTCTTTAGCTGTCATTTCTACCTGGAATTTCTTTTGTGGAGAGTTCTTTTGTTTCTTCATTTTGGTTAGCTTTCTATCTCTTGTTAGTTTTAAAAGCTTGTTATGCACTCTGCACCTGTGGGTGTTGCTGTATTAAAGAGGGCTCTGTCCAGGAAGTGTTCTTTGAATGGTGTCTCTTGGTTTCTCTTGTTGAGACTTTGGTTATTTTGTTTCCCTACTCGTAGTGGTATTTTGGACTCTCCACCATGTGTACTTTGGCTTGTTTCTTGAGGTAGCCCTGGAAAAGAAATCAGACAACCACACAGTGAACAAAGGCAGACAATGCACAGACAAATCTAATAAACATGCAAACTGAAAGGGAAAAAGAAAAAGAAAAAAAGGATGAGACAAAAAACAAAGGAATACAAAAAAGAAAAAAAGAAGGGAAGAAAAATAATAAAAATAAAAATAAAAATTAATAAAAATTGAAAAAAGAAAAAAGAAAAATGAAGAAAACCCAAAAGACAAAGGACAGTTTAAAGGCTTAAAAGCAGAATTTCCAGCTATAAATAAAGAGCTGTGTGTAAGCAGTGCTGGTGGAAGGGCATATACAAAGAGAGAAATGAGAGGGCTGGGTGGATGTTACATTGGAAATGAAATGACCAGGCAGAGAGACTAAGAGGCTTGATTCAGCTGGAGAAATCGTAGAATATGTTTACAGGCAATGAGAAAGAAACGAAGATGTTACTCAGAGGAACTATATAGTCTGATTACTCCAGAGAGAGATAAAATGGTATTGGTGGATTTGTAGTGTTTACATCTAGAGAATGGATTAAATGTGACTGTTTAAGCAATCCAGTGACCAGAGTGCCCTGACCAGGAGAGTAGAGGATTAGGAATGAGAAAATGGAGTATATATCTGAATAGAAAGAATTATCTAACTTTAATCATGCCAGTGCATCCATGTTGGTCTTGCCCCAGGCTCAGGTTAAAAACAAAACAAAACAAAACAGCTCTCTAGGGGGGATGGGCATGGTTTGGTGTAGGCAGTTCTACCTCCTCCATGTCCTGCTCCCTGAGGCCCCACCTTTGTGGTTGTGGGGAGAAAAACAGCGTGGCCACAGTCCCTTCTCAACCAAGCATTGCAAATCACTCCTTTGTGTCAGATCTCCCGGTGCTGCAGGGGTAGCCAATGTAAGCTGAGTTCTATGCCCCATACCCCTCCTTGTTTTCACGTCCCAGTCTGCATGCTTTATTTATACTGCTGGAAACACAGTTTTGCAGGTCTCTGCCTCCCTGCTTCTGAGGGGTCGAGTTGGGCGGGGAGGGGAGGTGTTGCAGCCTCAGATTTGCTGTGGTCATGTGATGGCACAACCTGGGATCTGCTGTCTCAGCGCTGCCTGGGGCAAGACAGGGGAACTCAGCCTGGGCCTGCAGCCTGTGTTCTCAGGGGTCAAGCCCGGGAATGCAGCCTCAGGCCTGCAGCATCCTTGCAGCCACTGG
Organism: Hyaena hyaena; assembly: GCF_003009895.1. Taxonomy (NCBI): domain Eukaryota; kingdom Metazoa; phylum Chordata; class Mammalia; order Carnivora; family Hyaenidae; genus Hyaena; species Hyaena hyaena. Next base: position 135,982 of record NW_024081925.1, read on the forward strand.
GGATGGTTCCAGGAGTGCAGCAGAGCAGTTTTTCCTGGCGCCCTCTGGGACGGGGGGGCATCTAGTTCAAAGTCAACACCCCAGCCAAAATTAAAAAACAGTCTCCTTCCAAGCGGAGATTTTTCTCTTCTCCAGGGACCTTTCTGTGAGCAGTCTCAGCTTCTCTTTCCTTTCCCCTAGGCTCACCATGGCTTGCTGTGGCTGCCTGTGAACTGGGCTCCCTCCCCTCCCTCCTTATCTCTGGGTCCAGTCCAGCTTTTATCTTCCCCAGTTGGCACTCACGCATTTATGAGGTTGCCTTTCCAATGTATTCTGTCTCTTTCTCTTCCCAAACTCCTGTGGCTCAGTGTCCTATGACTTCAGGCCTTCTCTGTTTGAGAGATGGGTGCAAGTGAAATGCACGGAGCTCCCTACTTCTCCGTCATCTTGCCCCTGACCTCTCATCACAGAGATTATTAACTGGATTTTTTGTTGAGCCTATTTGTATGGGTAGTAAATTATGCTAAATCACAAAACTAGAAATAAGAGCTATTTCTTACTATGTAGACAGGGTTATTAGAATAAATCTAGATAGCCCTAATATGTTCTTAGATTAAAATTCTTTGATCGTTGTTGTTTTCTTGTCATAGAAGAGTGTGGTGTATTAGCTATCCCATAATGATTACTTTGAGCTATATTTGAATGGCACCTTGTGCTTAATATATCTAATATAGATTCTATCATTTTCCTTATTAACCACTCTAGCCTCCTTTAATCTTCATTTTCTTCATGATCCTTTTCATCGTTAGTTATATCACCTTTCATTCTGTCTACTGTACTTGAGTTATCCCTCACTCATTCATCTTGTGTTTTCCTGAGTCAGCCTCTTCCCAGAATCTGACTGGTTCTTGTACTTTTATCACCTTCATCTTCTTTACATTCCATCTCTGAGTTCATCCCCCCCAAAGCCTTCAGAATAAATTTTATAAAACTTGGTCTCCTTTCTACCATATATATATATGGTGTGTGTATATGTGTATAAAGAACATATATAAAGAATATTTAAAGAAACATATATGCATGTATATTTCTTTAAACTCTGTCCAGTTTTTAAATAAATTACTCCTGAAAAGGGTATTGCTTTCTGAATTCCTTTTCTCCCTACTACTATTGAAGTTTTATTTTCATTGACATTTTGTATTCAAGTCCACTTAAAAGTTAAGGTAAATTTAAAATACGGCAGTTTTAATGGTTAAAGGCATTAAAAATTCTTAATGGTGAAAATTGAATATTAATTATAATTTGAGTAAAATAGAAAGATGCACTTTAATATCAGTTACCTATATGTAGATTACAACCGCTTTATATTATCTGTGAGAGTCATATACTGCAATTAAATTACACATGTGCATATTTTGCCTTGGGGAGGAATTTTGGTGCTAACCTAGCTTGAATGGTAAGGAGCATGACTAAATTGCAGAGTCAGAAATGGTTGGAGCTGAAAGATAGCATTTAGTTTAGTGCCCTTATTTGAAAGAGGGAAAAAGAAGTGACTGTTCCAAGATAGTATAGGTAATTATAGAGCTAAATGGCTTAGAGTAGTTGAGCTTATTATGTGAAAGAGTTAATATTTGGATATTCTGAAAGATTATTAAACATTTGAAAAAGAATTATTTTTTAAGAAAGTAAAAAAATATGTATTATAAGTTTAAAATATTTTGTAAAACACATTCCTTTACTTGTACATGTTTTCTTGGCTAAATATTGGTAAAAAGCCAGAAATGATCGATTAAAATGAAACGTTCTTGGAAAACAAAACTAGTTATTAGTTTATATCAATAATAGAAGACTAAACTAGATCATAATTTTTATTCATTGCTCTAATATTCTAATATCTACCTATTATTTTTATCTATATAACATTTTAAAATATCAAAATGTATTATTGTAAAAGAGGAGGAAAGAATTAGCTCAAGATTTAAAGAGAAAAAGCAGGGGCACCTGGGCGGCTCAGTTGGTTAAGCATCTCACTCTTGATTTTGGCTCAGGTCATGATCTTATGGTTGTAAGATTGAGCCCTGTGTTGGCCTGCATGCTGACAGCACAGAACCTGCTTGGGAGTCTCTCTCTCCCCCTGTCTTCCTGTCCTTTGCTCACTTGAGTGCTTGTGCATGTCCTCTCTCCCTCTCAAAAATAAATTAAAAAAAAAATAATAAAGGGGAAAAGCAAACAAAATGTTTGGAAAGGATTCCCTGAATGGCAGATTGGCAGGGCTAAGATGGCAAAGAAAAAGATGTTTGTAGATCTGTTAAATCAGAGCTGTCCTCATAAGACCAGTGCTTTCAGGAATACAGTCCTACTGAAAAGAGCATATTAGATTTATAACAGAATTTAGGGAGGAAGATGACAGCAGAGTAAGTGGACTGTAGACTGCCTCATACCAGGAACACAACTAGATAACTATCAAATAATCCTAAATACCTCAGAAATAGACCTGAAGACTGACATAACAAACTCCACAATAGAAGAAATAGAAGAGATCACCTAAAGAAGGTGAGAACTATGGAAACAGGGGTTAGGGGAGAAATGGAAATAGATCACAGATGCTATGGAGGGTAGGGAGCTGTGGTACAGGCAAGAAACAAAGGAACACACAGTGGATTGCACAAGGAAAACATTTCCCCAAAGCCATTGGCTTGAAAATGAGAGTGGCTAAATTTTGTGTGTTCTTGAAACCAGCTGGTCTTAAAGCCTGGTGTTTTAAAAGTCAGCAGGCTTGGCTGGGATAAAGCCCTGAGGGCACTGCCCTACTACTAAGGAGAAGGCAGGGAAACATCCTGGGGGCAGACATCATAGTTATCTGAAAAACACCTGGGGCAAGCAGTGGGGAGATGATTTGCTTTTCTCAGAGCTCATCCCTGAGAGGCAGCTTTCTGGGAGACACATCTCCAGGAATAAAGAAGCAAGCTGGTACAATTTCCCTCCTATGCTCCTCAGCATCAAAACAAAGCCACTTGTGGGAAGCAGCACAGTGTTGTCACTGACAGCCTAACTTGCTTATGCCAAACCCTAAACCCCAGCATCCCTGTGGAACTGCCCTTCTTAGGCTTGCCTCAGTCCCATTATGGAAGTCCCCTCCCTGAGGAGACTAGCACAGACCACTGCCCATATCACATCTTCATATCAGAGTTCTGCAGGAACCCCATTTTTATTGAGGTGGTCACAGGTCTCATTTCACAGGCCAACCAGAGCACACCTATTTAAAACTCACTACAATCAGGCCAGGGACCAAACACTGCTCACTGCAGGGAAGGAGAGCCTCTGAAGGTGACTGGTCTGAAACAGAGCAAATACAACACACACCAGAGACACTCCCTGAAGCAACAGGCCCTGGAAACTATATACACACATAACTGGCTTTTCTAACAGACAAGTAGGCAGAGACTTAGAGAAAATGAGAAAATAGAGGAATTTATCTCAAATGAAAGAATAAGATAAGGTCACAACCAGAGATTTATGGAAAACAGATATAAGTAAGATGCCTGATGGAGAACTTAAAGCAAAAATCATAAGGATACTCACTGAGCTAGAGAAAATAATAGAAGACATCAGTGAGACCTTACCATAGAGATTAAAGCTAAAAAGAATCAGAGATGAAGAATGCAGTAAGTGAGATTGGAAACAGAGTTTATGTAATGAACATCAGGCTGGAAAAAGCAGAGATAATTTCTCTATCACAAATTGGTGATAGAGAAGACAGAATAATGGCAAAATGATGAAGTTGAACAAAACAGAGAATTATGGAACAAATGAATAGACTTAGGGAACTTAGTGACTCCATCAAATGTAACATTTGTATCATAGGACTCCAAGAAGAAAAAAAGAGATAAGGGGGCAGATATTTTCTTTGAAGAAATAATAGCCTAAAACTTGTCTAATCTAGGGAAGGAAACTGCTATCCAGATCCAAGAGGAACAGGAAACTCCCATCAAAATCAGCAAAAGCAGGCCAACACTAAGGCATATTTTAAATAAATTGGAAAGATACAGTGATAAAGAAAAATCTTGAAAGCTGAAAGAAAAAAGAAGTCCCTAACTTAGAAGACCCTAAGCTAACTGGAGATTTCTCAAAAGAAACTTGGCAAGACAGAGGGAGTGACATGATATAGTCAAAGTTATGAATGGGAAAAATATGCAGCCAAGAATATTCTATCGAGCAAGGCTATCATTCAGCGTAGGACAGATAGATTCCCAGAAAAAAACTAAAGGTTTTCATGATCACTAAACCAGCCCTGTAAGAAATATTAAACAGGCCTCTTTGAGTGCAAAGGAGAAACCAAAAGTGACAAAGACAAGAAAGCAACAGAGAGATTTCTAGAAACAACAACAAAACAAGTAATAAAATCGCAACAAATATCTATCAATATTACTTTGTATGTAAGTGAACTGAATGATCAAAAGATATAGGGTGTCAGAATGAGCAAAAAAAAAATTAAAAATAGAAATGCCCTCTGATCTAGCAACTACACTATTAGGTATTTATCCAAAGAATACAAAAATCTAATCAAAAGGTATACATGCACCCTGAGGTTTATAAACCATGGTATAGATAAACCACATCTTCTTGATCCATTCTTCATTGATGGACACTTAGGCTCTTTCCATGTTTTAGCTATTGTTGAGAGTGCTGCTATGAACATTGGGGTCCATGTGCTCCTATCCATCAGCATTTCTGTATCCCTTGGGTAAATTCCTAGCCGTGCTATTGCTGGGTCCTAGGGGAGTTCTATTGTTAGGTTCCTGAGGAACCTCCACACTGTTTTCCAAAGGGGCTGCACCAGTATACATTCCCACCAACAGTGTAAGAGGGTGCCCATTTCTCCACATCCTCGCCAGCATCTAGAGTTCTCTGATTTGCTCATTTTAGACACTCTGACTGGAAAGAGGTGGTATCTCAGTGTGGTTTTGATGTGTATTTCCCTGATGAGGAGGGATGCTGAGCATCGTTTCATGTGTCTGTTGGCCATCTGGATGTCCTCTTTGGAGAAGTGTCTGTTCATATCTTCTGCCCATTTCTTCACTGGGTTGTTTGTTTTTCTGTTGTGGAGTTTGGTGAGTTCCTTATAGATTCTGGATATTAGCCCTTTATCTGATATGTCATTTGCAACTATCTTTTCCCATTCCGTTGGTTGCCTATTAGTTTTGTGGGTTGTTTCCTTGGCTCTGCAGAAGCTTTTAATCTTGATGAGGTCCCAATCGTTTATTTTTGCTCTTGATTCCCTTGCTTTTGGGGATGTGTCAAGTAAGAAGTTGCTGCGGTGGAGGTCAAGGAGGTTGTTTCCTGCTTTCTCCTCTAGGGTTTTGATAGTTTCCTGTCTCACGTTCAGATCCTTGATCCATTTTGAGTTTATTTTTGTGCATGGTGTGAGAAAATGATCTAGTTTCATTCTTCTGCATGTTGCTGTCCTGTTCTCCCAACACCATCTGTTAAAAAGGCTGTCTTTTTTCTGTTGGATACTCTTTCCTGCTTTGTCAAAGATTAGTTGGCTGTACATTTTTGGGTCCAGCTCTGAGTTCTCAATTCTATTCCATT
>NW_024081925.1:145352-183327 GCF_003009895.1 Hyaena hyaena
CAGTCAGCACAGAGCCCGACGCGGGGCTCGAACCCACGAACCGCGAGATCATGACCCAAGCGAAAGCCGGACGCTTAACCGACTGAGCCACCCAGGCGCCCCCAGAGAGTGTTTTTTGAATGGTATCTCTTGGTCTCTCTTGTTGGGACCTTGATTATTTTATTTTCCTATTTGTAGTGCTATTTGGGACTCTCCACCTTGTGTACTCTGGCTTGTTTCTTGAGGTAGCTGTTAGAAGGCTCTTTCAGTGGAGTCTGCGTCCTTTTTCTCCCAATCTCTCAGGTTTTGTAAGGTTTCCAATGGCTTCAGATCTTCTCTGTGTGATGTATGGGCTAGAGTGCAAGTACGGAGCTCCTTACTTCTCTGCCATGTTGCCCCCTCTCAAAGACTTTTTACAAAATAAACACAAGCAGATTAAAATCTCTATTTAAAATGGCAAGATCCTTGAAAAAGCAGTTTACAGCTAAAGAAATGCAGATTAACTTATGGATATATAAAAGGCAATTTACAACAACAGTAAATAAATGAAGAAAGCCAGGTCATATCTCACTGTTTGTGGGTTCAAGCCCCACATCGGGTTCTGTGCTGATAGCTAGCTCAAAGCCTGGAGCCTGCTTCAGATTCTGTGTCTCCCTCTCTCTCTGACCCTCCCCTGCTGCTGCTCTCTCTCTCTCTCTCTCAGAAATAAATAAAACATTAAAAAAAAACTTTCCAAAAGAGAAAGGGCCAGGAACATTTTTCATAACTTTCACCTTCCCGTATCCCATCAGACTAATGGCAAAGCAGAAGACAGGTATTTCTATATTTTATAAACTTTAAATATTAATTGTTTTAGAAGTATTGTCTTATCAATACTTTTATTTTTAATAATACTTTTTATTTTAATCAATACCTTTTATTTTAAATTTTATGTTTGAACGATTTTTAAAATTTCTAGATATTTGCTTTTATCCAAAACAGTGTTACTTATAAATACAGTTTTCTATATGTAAAATACATGTTTTTTAAAAAATATTTATTTTTGAAAGAGAGAGTAAGCACAATTGGGAGAGGGGACAGAGAGAGAGGGGAACAGAGGATCCAAATTAGGCTCCATGATGACAGCAGAAAGCATGATATAGAGCTAGAATTAGCAATCTGTGACATTATGACCTGAGCCAAAGTTGGATACTTAACTAACTGAGCCATTCAGATGCCCAAAATACATTTTTTCTGTTTTACTGAAGTTGGCACTTGAAATAGAGCCAGGTTTTTTCAATTGCACCATTGTGGTTACAAATGGAGTCTTAACTACAGTGATGTTAAGGGCCTTGGAATCTAGGTAGGAACTCCTACCAACTCCTTGCCTTATAGGATTACATCATCTAATGATATAGAGAACTTCTGTTATCTCATGTTTAAGGTACTCATAAAATGCTGTTTGGTTATGGAATTTTTCTCTTGATAAATGACTGTTTTCAAAGTTATATTGATTTCCATATAATTATATAGCTAGTTATACTCCAGTTTATTAGCAGAACACTCAGATTTTGCATAATGTAATGAATATAATTAATGACTAACTATTCTTTTCTCTGATACCCTGAGTAATCAGGCTGACCTAGATCAATTATTTATACTCATTAGAGAATTAAGAAATATAGTTGTAAAATACCATTTTGCATGATGGCTCTATTTTTCTCTACTTCAAATCTTAGCCACTTGATTTATTTCATTTTAAAGTACAGAAATACTTAATAGATGGAATAGAGACATTCTAGTCAAAATAGTGGTAAAGTAAAATCCACATGTAACATATGCCTTGTGTGCATCAAAGTAAAATGATTTCACTAGGAAGATAGGCACTTGTATTTTATTTTATTTTTATTTTTATTTTTTTGAGAACTTTTCTACTTTTAATGTTTACTTTTTGTTCACAATTTTGATTTTATATGAAAATCAACACACAAAAATAACATAAATATTAAATCTGCAATTTGATGAGTTTTGACAAATACCTACAACATTTCCATAACCGAAGAATGTCTCATTTATTTCCCTTCCTTGCCAATCATCCCTTCTTCAGCTTTGCTGAAACAACTTTTGTGACATTTTTAACCACAGATTTATTCTGTTTGTTCTAGGACTTTTTTTTAAATTAATTAATTAATTTTTTTTTACAAATAGTTTATTGTCAAATTAGTTTCCATATAACACCCAGTGCTCATCCCCACAAGTGCCCTCCTCCATGCTCATCCCCCCCTCCCCCCCACATCCATCAGTCCTCAGTTTCTCAGCATTCAAAAGTCTCTCATGGTTTGCCTCTCTCCCTTTCCCCCACCATTTCCCTCCTTCTTCTCCCCCATGGTCCTCAGTTAAGTTCCTCCTAATCCTCTTATACGTGCAAATATATGATATTTGTCCTTCTCTGCCTGACTTCTTTCGCTAAGCATAACGCCCTCAAGGTCCATCCATGTTGCTACACATGGCCAGATTTCATTGTTTCTCATTGCCATGTAGTATTCCATGGCATAGATAAACCACATCTTCTTGATCCATTTGTCTGTTGATGGACACTTAGGTTCTTTCCATGTTTTAGCTATTGTGGAGAGTGCTGCTATGAACATTGGGGTCCATGTGCTCCTATGCATCAGCATTTCTGTATCCCTTGGGTAAATTCCTAGCAGAGGCACTTGTATTTCAGATATTAGCTATTTTATCATTTAATTACTAGATAAAGGTATTTTGTGTAGTATTGATATGAAAATCTGAACTGTAAGTCATATTAGTTAATGGCTAGTTCCCAGAGGAATCTTATAAATAGTTTCATGGATCAGCATGTTTACATCTTATCTTATGAAGCTTATTTTGTAATTGTGTGTATGTAGCTGAGAGAGCACCTAATGAACCTCAGGGTGAGGTAGTGAAGCCTCCTGGTTGATGATATCAGAATATAGCAACTATTTATTCAGTTCTACTTCTTTTTTATATATAATTTTTTAATGTTTATTTATCTTGAGAAAGAGAGAGAGAGCACAAGCAGGGGAGGGGCAGAGGAGACGGAGAATCTGAAGTAAGCTTTGAACTGCCCAAGTAGATGTGTGGCTTGAACTCACAAATGGGGAGATCATGACCTGAGCTGAAATCAAGAGTTGGTTGCTTCACTGACTGAACCAACCAGGTGCCTCTTGTCAATTCTACTTCTTATGACAAAACTGTATTTCCTTTTTATTTTTTAATGTTTATATATTTATCTTTTGAAAGAGATACAAGAGACAGACAGACAGGCAGACAGACAGGGAGGGGCAGAGAGGGAGTGAGACATACCAAGCAGGCTTCACGCGGTCAGCACAGAGTCCTGTATGGGGCTCAGACACACGAAATGTGAGATCATGTCCTGTGCTGAAACCAGGAGTCCTGTGCTTAATTAACTACAATTAACTACTGAGCCACTCAGGTGCCTCTGGATATTTCCTTCTTCTATTTCAGTACTTAGAATAATATGGAACTAGTAGGTACTCAAAAATTTTGATTGTATTATTGTCAGTAAAAGGGAGACTTGGATTTTAGTTCTAAAAATGCTAATGCTATGTTCAGGAATGTATATATTGTATCAAATAGGATAGTTCTGTAATTAAAATGGAGGAGGATCAGCCTTTGGCAGGCCGTGCTTCTCCAGGTGGCCAAGCACCTGGGCCAGGTGCTGTGTTGTCCAGCTTGGCCTCTGGTGCCCACTGCTTCCTTACATATACGCTGGATGTGTACTCTCTGAGAGTCAGGGGGTACTGCTGTGGCTATAGCCTGGTATTTGGTGAGTCTTGGACCAGCAGGTTGTGCAGGGCTACAGTGCTGCTGATGGTGATCTTTTTGTGCTTGGAGTACACCAGGTTGCACAGCATGCTCATGGCCCCCAGGTCCCACAGCAGCTCCTGGTCACATGGGCTGTGGGCAGACAGTTCCAGAGCATGCTGGCTGTGTTGCTCATGATGGTCAGGCTGTGGGACCTCAGATGTTGTGTCAGCCTCTGCCAGCAGTTGTGGTCCTGCAGCACCTGTCTGCTGAGCAATGGGCTTCAGGGTGGCGCCACAGCACCGCCCCTCCCTGGCCCGCTGAGAACATGGTGGCCAGATTTAGCAAATGTGAGTATAAGCTTCCAAGATAACTTTGAGTTTCAGAAAATGGAGTCAATATTTAGTATAATATATACTAAAATAATGTAATAAGTCAATAATACTTTGTTTTAAAGTAAAATTGACTTATTTTAAAATTTATTTTTATGTTTTATTTATTTCTGAGAGAGAGAGAGACACACACACACACACACACACACACAGCATGAACAGGGGAGGGTCAGAGATAGAAAGGGAGATACAGAATCCGAAACAGGCTCCAGGCTCTGAGCTAGCTGTCAGCACAGAGCCCGACATGGGGCTCGAACTCACAACCGTGAGATCATGACCAGAGCCGAAGTCAGACGCCCAACTGACTGAGCCACCCAGGCGCCCCTAAAGTAAAATTGACTTTTACTCTGTATCATTTTAGTACATCTCATGTGATAGTTGGGATGTACTTATCTGAAGATAAATTTTATCTGTTTTTAAAAATTCACGAGTATTGGGGCACCTGGCAGTTTCAGTTTATAAAGCATGCAACTCTTGATCTTGGGGTTGTGACTTTGAGCCCCACATTGGGGTTAGAGGTGACTTAAGAATAAAATCTTTGAAAAGTAAATAAAATGGAGAAGGACTTTCTGTACCACTGTCAACATATCAGAACCATTTTACTAAGATTTTTCCATGTATGGTTTCTAAATTTACTTACCGTAGTGTAAATACAGTGTATACATCTATTGATCCCTTATTTCTTATTAGGCACCATGCTGGTGCCTGATTTTACAATGTCCTCTTATTTACCAGATATCCTCTTTATATGCATGCAAGTAGGTATTATAAGTCATTTTTCAAGCTGTGAGAATCTGAGTCAGAATTTAAGTAGGCTGCCTAATAATTTGCTTGGTAGTAAGCGCTGGAGCTTTTATTTGAACTCAAGTGCTGTCACTCTTAAATATCTTTGCTGGTAGTAAATCTTCATCTTCTGAGTAGAAATAATCTTTAGAAGTAGCCAAAACTTTCTGCCTTAAGTTTGATATAAATATAAGTGACTAAGTTAATCAAATGCTAGTCATAATATGAAACAATGAGGCATATTTTATTCTTTGTGTAAACTTTCCTGATGATAATTTATTCATCCAAAAAATATATTCAGAAATGTTTTCAGCAATGGCAGAATAATTATAGCCCCTGAGATAACTGTGATAGACAATACACATTTTTTGGGACAATACACATTTTGAGATTAAGTTCTCTTTGTTAAAAACCAAAACAAGATAGTTATTTTATAGTCACACTTTGCTATGCCATAGCACATCAAATTCATGCCATTCTATAATTGTATACATTGTTTTAAGAGATGTAAAGAAATATTAAAATAGAAAATTACACCATTTATGTTAATATGGAACATTTGATCATTTCTCAGCGAAAATTTCAAAACTGTTCAGCTCATCTCAGTTTCTATAGCATAGCCTCTAAAGTCTCATTTCTTTAACAGGGCCTTATGGGTATTCTAAAGAAATGATTGAAAAGAAATGAGAGTCAAACAGCGTACTGTAATAGATGAAATGGAAAGTAATTATGTTAATGTTGACTCATTATGAAGCTCCAGCCATTTTTACCTGCTCATTTCCGTGTGGAAACCTGTGCAGTTGAGATGCTGAATAAGAAATTCTTGTACAAATGAGCCTAGAGGCATGTTTCTAATATTGGAGCTAAGTCTATGCAGAATTGTAATGAATTTCCCTAAGTCACTATTTAAATGTGCTCTCAGAAAAGATAGTTCTCCTGCTAGAAAATTTGGATTCTAATGCTTATCATCAAATTTTTAGCTATATATTCAAATCTACATAGCTGCATGTAATTCTCATTTGTTATTATGGGGGGAAAACCTAAGTCCCATACTACACTTATATCACATACAGTGTTAGATTTCATGACATATACTTATATAGGAGAAGTATTTCAGAAGAATTATAAGGAAGATAACTATAAGGAAAAAATGTTAGAACAAAATAATATACATAAGTTCATGTTGGCAAATATGTGCTCAGGAGTATTTTGGAAAGAAGCAGTTATGAATTATTCTGCAAGTTTGGCCGAGGGTGAAGTTTGTGTATATGTTTATATACAAGTTCATAATACATATATACACACACATATGTAAAGACATATGAATTGCTTAAGAACATGGAATTTGGAATCAGGCAGAGAATATTTAAACCAAGTCTTTCTGACTCCCCAGCTGAAGCTTTTTATTCATGGTCAGAGAAATTTAAGCATCATTCCCATAAATGCTGCATTGCATATATCCTTTATGCGCGTATTATTTTTGCTGTTGTGCTCACCTGTCAGTTATCATGTATACAATACAATTTAATGTTTTTGTTTCCTGAAACTGAAATGTCCTGCCTGTGTTCAGGAAATAAATTATTATCAAGAATATCTCTATGTTAAATTCCCAACACTGGCTTAATTACTTAGAAAAATGGCATATTATCATTTTTAATTTAAAGAGACTTTATTTTTCTTTCTATGGCAGTGAGCTGCTTTCAAAATTATTAATTTACCAAAAAAATTAAATGTCTATTTTTGCAAATTATGTTAAATGTTAAGAGTTTAGTTGAAACAAGCACAAAAACAGACACATAGACCAATGGAATAGAATAGAGAGCTCAGAATTGGATCCACAAATGTATGGCCAACTAATCTTTGACAAAGCAGGAAAGAGTATCCAATGGAAAAAAAACAGTCTCTTTAACAGATGGTGTTGGGAGAACTGGACAACAACCTGCAGAAGAATGAAACTAGATCATTTTCTCACACCATATACCAAAATAAACTCAAAATGGATAAAGGACCTGAATGTGAGACAGGAAACCATTAAAATCCAAGAAGATAAAGCAGGAAACAACCTCCTTGACCTCAACCGCAGCAATTTCTTACTTGACACATCCCCAAAGGCAAGGGAATCAAGAGCAAAAATGAACTACTGGTACCTCATCAAGATTAAAAGCTTCTGCACAGCAAAGGAAACAATCCATAAAACTAATAGGCAACCGGTGGAATGTGAAAAGATAGTTGCAAATGACATATCAGATAAAGGGCTAGTATCCAATATCTATAAGGAACTCATCAAATTCCACACCTGGAAAACAAATAATCCAGTGAAGGAATGGGCAGAAGACCTGAACAGACACTTCTCCAAAGAGGACATCCAGATGGCCAACAGACACATGAAACGATGCTCAGCATCCTTCCTCATCAGGGAAATACACATCAAAACCACACTGAGATACCACCTCACGCCGGTCAGAATGGCTAAAATGAGCAAATCAGGAGACTCTAGATGCTGGTGAAGATGTGGAGAAAAGGGGCACCCTCTTACACTGTTGGTGGGAATGTAAACTGGTGCAGCTCATCTGGAAACAGTGTGGAGGTTCCTCAAAAAATTAACACTAGAACTCCCCTAGAACCCAGCAATAGCACTGCTAGGAAATTACCTAAGGGAAACAGGAGTGCTGATGCATAGGGGCACATGTACCCCAAGTTCATAGCAGCACTCTCCACAATAGTCAAAACATGAAAAGAGCCTAAGTGTCCATCAACTGATGAATGGATCAAAAAGATGTGGTATATTTATACAATGGAATACTACATGGCAATGAGAAAGAATGAAATCTGGCCATGTGTAGCAACATGGATGGAACTAGAGGGTGTTATGCTGAGAGAAATAAGTCAGGCAGAGAAGGACAGATACCATATGTTTGCACATATAGGAGGATTAGGAGGAACTTAACGGAGGACCATGGGGGAGAAGAAAGGGAAAAATAGTGGGGTAGAGGGAGTGAGGCAAACCATGAGAGACTCTTGAATGCTGAGAAGAAACTGAGGGCTGATGGGTGTGGGGGATAGCGGAAGGGGGGTGATGGGCATGGGGGAGGGCACTTGTTGGGATGAGCACTGGGTGTTATATGGAAACCAATTTGACAATAAACTATTTAAGAAAAGAAAATGAAATGCTAACAACTACAGTGATCTACTCTAAACACTTTCAATATTAGCTTAGGCCACACACTTATAGCACTGTATTTTTAAACCAACTTTATTAGAATGTTTGCACACAATAAAATGAACCAATTAAAAAAGAGTTTAGTTGAAACAAAAGAATATTTTATTTAAAAAAAAAGACAATATTTTACCTTGGGTGTAATGTTTCTTTTTTACTGTCAATGTGTTAATGTGTTTAAGTAGTAAACTTAAATTTCATTTTCTTTAAGTTTTATTTTAATTTTTTTATGTTTATTTTTGAGAGAGAGAGAGAGAGAGAGGGAGCACGAACAGCGAGGAACAGAGAGAGAGGGAGGCACAGAATCAGAAGCAGGCTCCAGGCTCTGACCAATCAGCACAAAGCCCAGTGTGGGCCTTGAATCCATGAACTGTGAGATCATGACCTGAGCTAAGTCAGCTTCACTGACTGAGTCCCCTAGGTACCCCAGTTTTTATTTTAATTTCAGTATAATTATCATACAGTGTCAGTTTCAGATGTACAATAGGGTGATACAGCAATTCCATGTATCAGTCAGTGCTCATAAGTGCCCTCCTTAATCCCTATCAGTTATTTAACCCATCCCCTACCCACCTCCCCTCTGGTAACCATCAGTTTCTTCTCTATAGTTTCTTGGTTTGCCTCTCTCTCTTTTTTCCCGTTTGTTTTGTTTCTTAAATTCCACATATGACTGAAATAATATGGTATTTGTCTTTCTCTGACTGACTTCACTTAGCATTCTACTGTTTAGTTCCATTCATGTCATTGCACATAGCAAGATTTCATTCATTTTTATGGTGGAATAATATTCCATGCACACACACACACACACAGACACCGCATCTTCTTTATCCATTCATCTATCAGTGGACACTCGGACTGCTTCCATAATTTGACTATTGTAAATAATGCTGCTATAAAAATAAGGGTGCATGCATATCTTTCAGTTTCTGTATTTTCTGGGGTAGATATCCATTAGTACAATTGCTGGATTGTAGCATAGTTCTATTCTTAAATTTCAGAGCAATCTCCATACTGTTTTTCACAGTGGATGCATCAGTTTGCATTCCCACCAACCGTGCATGAGTGTTCCTTTCAGTCCACATCCTTGCCAACCCTTGTTGTTTCTTGTGGTTTTGATTTTAGCCATTCTGACAGGTGTGAGGTAATTATATTTCATTTTCTTAAAATTAATGTTTGTGTTTATAATGTTCTTTGTATATTTGGTATTTAGTGTCATTCTTTTACATTTGGAAGTTTTTAAACATTTTTCTATTATTCTCCGTAAAGAGGCAGGAATTGGTTATATTGTATTTTATTCTGTTATCAGTGGAGTCATGATATCATGTAATTATTGCACCAGAAGGAATGTATAAATTTCATCTAGAGCAGAAGTGCCTAAAAGAAATATAATGGGAGACACATATGTAATTTTAAATATTCTACTAGCCACATTTAGGAATTAAAATGGAACAGGTGAAATTCATTTTAATACTTTACTTAATCCAACATATTCAAATAATTATTATTTTTTTAAATGTTTTATTTATTTCTAGGAGAGAGAGAGAGAGAGAAAGACAGCATGAGCAGGGGAGGGTCAGAGAGAGAGGGAGTCACAGACTGAAACAGGCTCCAGGCTCTGAGCTGGCAGTCAGCACAGAACCCGACGTGGGGCTCGAACCCACGAACCGCGAGATCATGACCTAAGCGAAAGTCGGACGCTTAACCGACTAAGCCACCCAGGCGCCCCTCAAATAATTATTTTAATACATAACCAATAAAAATTACTAATGATGTATATTACATTTCTTTGGTTCTATTCAACATCTGGTATGTATTTTATATGTACAGCATATTTCAATTCCAACTAGCCACATTTCAAGTAATCGGTTACCACACCTGACTGATGGCAATCATGCCAAGTACAGATCTGATGGGAGGGGGAGAATGACAGCAGAGTAGTGGGACCCTAGGCTTGCCTTGTCCCATGAGTACAACTAGATAACTATCAAATCATCCAAAATACCCCAGAATACATCCTGAACATTGGCAGAACAAACTCCACAACTAAAGGTAGAAAAGAGGCCACATCAAAAAGGGTGGGAAGTGTGGAAACAGTTTAGGTGAGAAACACAACCTGGGTACTACAGAGGGAAGGGAGCCATGATTGTGGAGAAGGGCATGGGAGAGCAGAACACACAGGGGAATGCACAAGGAGAACATTTCTTCAAAGCCACTGGCTTGGAAAGTGAGAAGAGTGAATTTCATGAGCTTTTGCAACAAGAGGGGCTTAAAGCTTGAAATTTTAGGTATCAGTGGTCTGGGGTCTAAGAGAGTCCAAAGGCATTTGGACTACCCTTGGAGAGAAGGCAGGCAAAAACCCTGGGACACGTAGCATAGAAACAGCAATCTGAAGAGTGCCTTGGTCATGCATTGGAAAGATTATTTGCTCTTCTCATAGTATTCGTGGAGAATCCTCTTCAGGAACAAAGGAGCCGACCTGCACCACTTCTCTCACCATCCCTTCAAGATAAACCTGCAGGAACCAGCACAGTGGACACTGACTCCCTATCGTGCTTACACTAAACCCCACCCTACTGTGCTCCCATGGAACTGTTATTCTCATTCACATGTACCTTAGCCATAGTGCAGTGGGCTTCCTTCCCCAGAAGAGTGGCAAAACCCCCTGCCTACAAAATGTCTCCCAACCAGAGAGTTTTCCAGGACCTTGGTTCTGGTAGAAGTAGTGAGAGTTCTCATTTCACAAGCAGAACAGAGCACACCTAGGTAAAACTCGCCACGTTCAGGCCAGGGATCAAACACTGCCCATAGCTGGTAAGGAGAGCCTCTGCAGACGACTGGTCTGAAGGATAGACTAGCCAGAACACAACAGTACAGTACACACATCACACACCAGAGACACTCCCTCAAGTGCCAGGCTCTGGGCACTGCATGACCTCTTCTTCAGAAGGCCATTACTTTCAGGAGCAGGAGACCTAACTGGCTTTTCTAACACACAGATGGAAGGCAGTAACTGAGACAAAATGAGAAGACAAATGGATTTATTCCAAATGAAAGAACAAGATAAGGCCATGGCCAGAGATCTAAGTGAATCAGATATAAGAAACATGCCTGGTGGATAACATAAAGAAATAATCATAAGGATACTCACTGGACTTGAGAAAAGAATGGAAGGCATCAGTGATACCCTTACCACAGAGATAAAAGAGTTAGAATCAGAGATGAATGCTAGTAATCAAAAGAGATAGGGTGACAGAGTGGATGAAAAACAAGACCCATCTCTGGGCCACCTGTGTGGCTCAGTTGGTTAAGCATCTGACTCATTAAAAAGTTTTTTAGTGTTTATTTTTTATTTTTATTTATTTTTTTACTTAATTTTTTTATTTACTTGATGAAATCCAAACACCTGAATTCACTGATATAGTCTATCTCCTTTTCTTTGAGTACAGTGATCTAAACTTTCCACTGTACTTAGGAAGTAATGACAAATTCTAAATGATATTTTGGGAAAGAAAATGCAACTATCAAAATGAATTTAAAATGTGTTGTTTTCCTAAGCATGCATATTCTTTTATAAAATGGTAAAATCTGTGGTCATTCATCAACCTTCAGTGAGAACTGTGCTATACACTAGCTATGCAGCGGCAAGAACACATTCCCAAACCAACCTCCCATCAAGAATCATACTGAGCATATACTAATTTCTTTTTTTTTTCAATATGGCATTTCATTTTTATTAAAAAAATTTTTTTTGTCTTTTTAAATTTTTTTCTTTCATAGTTTATTGTCAAGTTGGTTTCCATATAACACCCATTTATTGCAACAAGTGCCCTCCTCCATGATAGAGCCTGAAGTGGGTCTGGAACCCGTGAACTGGAGATCATGACCTGAGTCGGCTGCTTAGCCGACTGAGCCACACAGGCGCCCCAAGCACCTCACTCTTGATTTGACTCTTGACTTCAGCTCAGGTCATGATCTTCCTCTTCATGGGTCTGAGCCCTGCATTGGGCTCTGCACTGACAGTTCAGAGTCTGCTTAGGTTTCTCTCTCTCCCCCTCTCTCTCTGCCCCTCCACTGCTTGTGTTCTTTCAAAATAAATAAATAAATAAATAAACATTAAAAAATAATTACTTTGAATGTAAATGGACTGAATGCATCAATCAAAACAAACAGGGTGACAGAATGGATAAAATAACAAGATACATCTATATGCTGCCTACAAGAGACTCGTTTTAGACCTACAGGCCTAAACCTGCAGATTGAAAGTGAGGTGATTGAGAAACATTTATCATGCAAATGGATATCAGATGAAAGTTGGAGTAGCAATATGTACATGGGACAAACTAGACATTAAAACAAAGACTGTGAAATGAGACAGAGAAGGGCAGTATTTAATAATAAAGGGGAGAATCCAAAAAGAAGATGTAACAATTGTAAATATTTATGTACTTAAAATGGGAGCACCCAAATACATATAACAGTTAATAACAAACATAAATGAACTAATTGGTAATGATACAGTAAATGTAGGGGACTTTAACACCCCACTTACATCAATGGGCAGATCATCTAAACAGAAAATCATCAAGGAAACAATGGCTTTGAATGACACACTGGATCCAATAGAATTAACAGATATATTCAGAACATTCCATTCTAAAACTGCAGAATATACATTCTTTCAGGGCACATGGAACATTCTCCAGAATAGATCATATATGAGACATAATACAGTCCTTAACAAGTTCAAGAAAATCAAGTTATACCATGCATCTTTTATGAACACAATGCTATGAAGCTAGAAGTGAACCACAAGGAAAATTCTGGGAAGACCACAAAAACATTAAGGTTAAAGTACATGCTACTAATCAATAAATGGGTTAAACAGGAGATAAAAGAAGAAATAAAAAAGTCCATGAAAACACAATAGTACAAAAACTTTAGGATGCAGCAAAAGTGGTTCTGAGAGAGAACTATATAGCAATATAGGACTACCTCAAGAAGGAAGAAAAATCACAAACTAAGCTTACACCTAGGAACTAAATGAAAGCTAACACCAGTAGAAGGAAGGAAATTATAAAGATTAGAGCAGAAAAAATAATATAGAACCTAACAAAACTAATAGAACAGATCAATTAAACCAGCAGCTCATTCTTTGAAAAAATTAAAGAACCTTAATTTAAAAAAAAATCCAATTAACAAATGGGAAAAAGATATCAACAGACATTTTTCCAAAGACATACAGATAGCCAGCATGACGTATTATCAGGGAAATGAAAAAGTACAATGAGTCATTACCTCATACCTGTTGGAATGGCTAAAATCAACAACACAGGATACAACAGGTGTTGGTGAGGATGTGTTGAAAGGGGAACCTTCACGCACTGTTGGTGGGAATACAAACTGATGCAGCCATTCTAGAAAACAGTATGGAGGTTCTTTGGGAATTTAAAAATAGAACTAGCCTATGATCCAGGAATTACACTACTACATATTTACCCAAAGAATACAAAAATACTGATTGAAAGGCATACATGCAACCTGATGTGTATAGCAGCATAATTTATAGTAGCTAAGTTATGGAAACTGCCAAAATGTCCATTGATTGATAAATGGATAAAGAATATATATATATATATGAAATATTGTTATAGCCATAAATGAAAACATGCCATTTGTTACATCATGTAGAGAGCTAGAGAGTAGAATGCTTAACAAGATAAGTCAGTCGGAGAAAGACATACCATATGATTTTACTCATATGTGGAATTCAGGAAACAAATGAGCAAAGGGAAAAAAAAAAGAGGCAAAGAGAGAAAAACTCTTTTTAAAAAAGTGTAATTATTTATTGAGAGAGAGAGCGAGAGAACACAAGTGGGGGAGGGGCAGAGAGAAGGAGAGACAGAATCCACAGCATCAGCACAGAGCCTGATGTGGGGCTTGAACTCACAAACTATGAGCTCATGACCTGAGCCGAGATTAAGAGTTGGACATTCAACTGACTGCTCCGCCCAGGTGTCCCAACAGATTCAAACTGATAGTTGCTAGAAAGGAGATGAGTGAAGGGATGCGTTAAATATGTGATGGGAATTAAGGAGTGCATTTAGTGTGATGAGCACTGGGTGATGTATGGAATTGTTGAATCACTGTAGTGCATGCCTGAAACTTATATTACAGTGTATGTTAACTAATTGGGATTTAAATAAAAACTTAAAACAACCACAAATGTACTTGATATGTCACAGGAGAATAGTGCTAGTGGTTTACCAATAGGACATACTTCCCTGTTGAGGCATTATCTGAAAATCCAGATGAGAGGAGCTGTCTTCTGGTTTTTTGTTTGTTTGTTTGTTTGTTTTTGTGGTGGGGTGGGTGGAACAATGTATTCCACATGATCATCATTGGTCACCCACTTGAAGTAGGGAGTTTACCTTCTCCGCTAATAATCAGTGATCTTTCTTGACCTTCTTATTTTACCCATGAGGAAACAACGCTTGATTCATTCCTGGGCCTATGTTCTACAATAGATTGATAGTCTCAGATCTCTTTCTATCTTGCAGTTCCTTTTGCCATATTTGTTTGTTCTTTTTGAGGGTATAAAACAGTTTTCCTTCTGCTCCAGTCTGGATATATAGTGAAATGAAGACATTACATAGTATTAACAGTGGTTCTATATATGCTATTGTTATTAAATGTCCAATGCCTCTAATATTATTGAATCTCTACCTATCAAGGCTTAAATAATCAGAACTAATTGCTATGTATTTTGAAAATAAATTGCCTATCTATTTTCTTCATCGAAAAACCTCTCTCCTCCTCATTAATTGGTAATGCCATTGTTCCTTTCAAAAGAGTACTTCTACCATACTACTACCACCAGATAACAGTTAATTGATTATAATTGATTGTATGTCCAATGCTTTTCTAAGCCCTTTCCCTGAATTATCTCAGGTAGTCTTTGCAACAACCAAAGTAAGTGGCTTCTTTTTTTAATCTGTCTTTTTTAAATGCAGAAATTGAAGCTTGGAGAGTTTATATGACTTGCTCAACTTTTTACTGCCACTTAGCAGTGAGGTCAGGGGTCACATCCAGGGAATCAGTCTTTAAAGCTGTTACTTAACCATTATTCTTTGTCCAACCCCTTGTTCCTCATTGTGTCCCATGCTTTGTGTACTTTCTGAAAGTGATTGGCCTATGTGTATAGATGAGCTTGTACTCTCCATGGCTTATTCTGTATCAAAGAGCAATAAGTCACCTCTTTGCATGGTTCTTTGGTGGATAAGCATTTGTGGTATCCTCTTCCTTTTATCTTCATGGTTGTAGTGCCCTTTTACAAAATAATGTAATGTAAAGCCCATCATGGGAATGTTTATTGGGAATCAGGAAATGTAAATTTGAGAAAAGGAAGGCAAACAGAGCTTTCTCTCTGGAAGCTTTCACTCAGGAAGTGAATGAAGCTTGCTATATTCCTTTAATCCGTATTTCAAATTCTCTCCAATGGATTGTCTCTTGAAATAATTACCTTTTTTCCATTTTCTACCCACTTCCATATTTTTATGCAAGGACTTTTAGAAGAGCATCCCAGATAGTTCCCCTTATCCCCTGAAATTGCCTTCCAAGTCATCATTCTGAAAATGAATCTAATCGTGTTTTTGCTTGTTCTCTAGCAGTGGTCTAATACATCATGACTGTAGCTATGCTCTGTAGCCATCAGGCTTTCTGCCTGGACTGTCATTCCTCCACATTCCTCCTCACCCCCAATCCTGAACATCTAGCACTATAATCTAACTTTTTATTTAAATCTTTTTTTAATGCTTTATTTATTTCTGAGAGAGAGAGACAGACAGACAGACAGACAGCGTGAGCAGGGGAGGGTCAGAGAGAGAGGGAGACAAAGAATCTGAAGCAGGCTCCAGACTCTGAGTTGTCAGCACAGAGCCTGATGTGGGGCTTGAACCCACGAACCACGAGATCATGACCTGAGCCAAAGTCTGGTGCTTAACCAACGAGCCACCCAGGTGCCCCTAGTCTAACTCTGTTATTCATCGTTTCCCAATGCATTGCAAACTTTTCTCCCTCTGTTTGTGATGTTCCTCTTTCACAGAATGCCCTCCTCACTCAAGCCATTCTAAAGATTCAGTATCCTCACTGGTTTCCACAATGTCCCTACAATTCATTGGAATGAATCTTTTCTTTATAGTCTCAGGCTTCTTGCTTTTCATATTTTATAGTAGCTTTATGTCTCTTGCTTGTTTGATAATAACTTTGTTGAGCTGGAAACAAACACAGCTGTCATTTATTGAGCATCTACGTGCCAGGCCTTAAGCTAGGTATGTTTAATTTATATTTGCAACCCTAGCACTAGAGCA
Source organism: Hyaena hyaena (assembly GCF_003009895.1). NCBI lineage: Eukaryota > Metazoa > Chordata > Mammalia > Carnivora > Hyaenidae > Hyaena > Hyaena hyaena. The sequence continues at coordinate 161,882 of NW_024081925.1, forward strand.
GAATATAGTAGTTATGTAGTAAATATTTGTGGAGTTGTATGTTGTTCACAGCTTTTTAAAATCCTTTGGTACTCCTTTTGGAATTCTTAGTAGTTTAATATGGAGAGGAAACTGTCATGTATTAAATACCTGCTAGGTCCTTTATTACACTAGGTATATATAGATACACTAGGTGCTATGTATATAATGTAATTTAGTACTGGTTGGTAACCCTGTGAAATTTCCCCATTTTAAACATGAAGAAATTAAGTTTAGTGAAGTCATCTACCACGTCACTCACCTAGTAAATGGAATAGCTGGAATCTGAATCCGAGTGTGATTGAAGAATGTCTCCTTAGACTTGAAAATACAGACTCAGGGAAAAGAAATACACTTTTATGGAGATAAGAGGTAACAGTCTTGGCTAACTGGATCAGCTGAATCAGGCATGATGAGTATTCTGGTACGGACATTTCAACATGATTGAAAGCTCTTACTTCCTCCAAGTGCACTAGTTTAATCATGTTACGTATGTTCCTATTTCCCTATGCTTACGAATGCTAAACATGGGAAACGTTATTATTGGTAGTTTACTTGTGTGAAATGGAAGTTAGTAAAACATGACTAGAACTATGCACTTCTAAATTAGCAAAAAGTCTGAATTATAGAATTTTTCTTTGAGAGAAATACAATGATTAAAAGCAGGCTAACAGCATTGCCTCGTAGAGGACAATAGGAAACCTGTTTTACTGAATGTAAGAAAGCTTTTAGTAATTAGAATATCAATTATTTGTCACTAGGAAGGGGCTTGAGAAGTATTTTGGCAAGTGAAGGAAACTAGCATTAGTTCTGTGGCATAATTTATGAAATCATCACATTGCCCTGTGAAGTAGGTAACTAGAGATTAATAAATTGAGGTTTAAGAGGTTAGATCTTGGGGCGCCTGGGTGGCTTAGTCGGTTGAGCGTCCGACTTTCGCTTGGGTCATGATCTCGCGGTCCGTGGGTTCGAGCCCCGCGTCGGGCTCTGTGCTGACTGCCAGCTCAGAGCCTGGAGCCTGTTTCAGTCTGTGACTCCCTCTCTCTCTGACCCTCCCCTGCTCACGCTGTCTCTCTCTCTCTCTCTCACCTAGAAATAAATAAAACATTAAAAAAAAAAAAGAGGTTAGATCACTCACCTAAGTAACCAAGTAAATAAGTGGTAGAATGGCATTCAGATATGTTTTTCCAAGTGCCCCAATGCATACACCTTTTCAAGCATGTCAATAACTATTTTCAGTATTCTTTCTGTACTTTTTGTTACTCTATTAATTTTATTAGCAAACTTATTACATAAGTGGTACAAAGATGAATTTAAAAACTGTTCTATCTACATTCATAATTCTTGACTACACTTGTTAAATGAAAACATTATAACCATTTAAACTGCCATCAGTTCCCTCTTTTCAGTTATGCATAAGATTTACATAGGTGAAGTGGCTTATTATTCTTTACACAAACTTGTTTAAATGCACAATTTAAAGGTAATAGTTACTAAGTTGTTTATTTCGCTTTTTTTAACCTATAGGGAAGTGAACTTTTTGATTCAGTTTCAGCCCAAAAATGGTAACATAAAATAAATCTCGTCATTTTATGTAAATAGTAAAATTGTCATTGATTTAACTCATTTAGCTCTTCATATATAAACTCAGAAGATCTAAATGTTAAATTGTTTTTGGCAATCAGATTTCCTAAGATGCTATAGTACATGATGATAGCTTGGTTTCATATAGTTTTGGGGCTAGCAGTGGATAACCCTAACGAGTCTAGGAAATTTATGTTGACACAGAGTTTTTAGGGATATTTAACATATTGCAGAAGAAGTGCTATTTCATATCAATATACTAACCCTCTCTGAACTCCACAGTCATTGAAAGCACTGATCACACCATTCATTACACAAGCCAGAGCTCTTAACAGTGAGCAAGCTTTAACATTCTCCTTATAATTCAGTTGTGGTTATGAAATATGAAAAATAACATTTTGAGATTTATTTAAAAACACTTTGGTAAGGAAAACACATTTCTTCTCAGTCCATCATTAATCTGGTTTTATATATGAGCTAGTCCCGCTTATCCTGGAGGCACTTAATCATTAAACACTTTCAGTGGCAAAACCTTTCCTGATAAAAAGATTTTTGTCTTCCTGTCATAAATTTCTCATTTTTCTTCCATAATTCTTAAGTTAGAATGTACTATAAATATCTTAAGGTAACACTGCAGTTTTTTTCTGCCAAGTTAAAATGGTAGCTTGCCCTTGTTTATAAGTGGCATTTTGTTTACTAGTTGCTGCCTTGTCACTTCAGAGATAGGCACTCAACCCTTTCCAAAAATATACTCATTACTTTTCACATAGACACAAGATTGACTCACCAATTAAAAAGCATTAATTCTAATAGCCCAAGCCAAGGCTAACTGCTAGTGAAAAATTCAAGCTATCAGTAAATTAAAGAACATTACCATCTTTGTGGGTTTTACCTTTGAATATGTAGAAAGTCGATTTTTTGATGAGGCACCATTTTCATGTTCAAAAGGCAGGGAGGGGTGTGTTACTCTTTTCTTTAATGAGATGATTAATAATTTTTTTCTCTCTGTTAAGCCTGATTAATGAATAATTATTCCTTGTAGGAAAGCAGAAAACCTATGCGTTTATAATTATTATTTGGGGTGAATTTTATTCAGTGAAGTTCTTGAATTATATCTGAATATGGCAAGAATATTTTTGTATTTCACCCTTAGTCTTTCAAATTTCACTTGGCATAAAATATAAATTAAAGTAAAAGCACCAGTTTTATTTGAGTGTGTAAAGTCCTGAAAGTGGTAGAAAGAAACAGGATTTATTTCAAGCAATGCATTTCTTTGGATGTCTACAATAACACTATACTTTATATGTTATTATTTGAGTTCCCCCAATTATGAAACCTGCAGTATCAAACAGAATTAAATGTTGAACTAAAGCAGCTGCATAAGTTTATCCAATTATATTCATATTCACTTAGTCCAGTTTCTCATTTCACACATTTAACAAAGCAAGCAATGATAAAATATGCATATCTTGAGTATTATAATTTGCATTTGAAACTGAAGAATCTTCTGGTTGAATGAATCCGTAGTGCAAATATGTTTCTAATTATATATTTAGTGGTCTTTAAGAGTATCTTGTAAAATCTAAAGGGTATATAAAAGTTTTTTTCAAAAGAATTTATAGGGGAATCTGACAGATTTTGGTCCCATGAATTCTATATGAAATCTCAATTGCTTTTTGTATGCCTAACTTGAGTTCTGCATTGTACCTATTTTAATGATATAGTTACTGCGACTGTTGGAACATTCAGGTTTAGCAGAATCAATACTTATGTTAATAAGTGTTTCCTGACAGAGGATTTCCTGGCTTAGATACATCCCTTATATGCATTGTCTGTTTCCTTATTGTTCCTTTCTGATTTATACTACTTCTTTGTCCCCTTCTTTACTCCTATGGCCCTCATCTTTTGCTGCTGCCTCTGTTGGTGGAAAAACAAAATATAAGGAGAAACTTGTTGGGGGGGGGAGGCTTATAACTCTTTCCAATATTTAAAGAATTGTGGTATAGAAGACAAATTAGACTCGTTCTCTTTAGGTCCAAAAGAAATAAGTAGACCAAGGAATAAGTTACTGTGAGGCATATTTTACATCAGTAAAAGAACTTAAGTGATTGATAACACAAGATGCCCAGATTTGGAATGGCTGCTGTAAGAGATAATGTATGGAATGTTGATAAGGCAGTGAAGTGTAAGAGAAAGTATATATGAGCTTTGGAACCAGACAGATCTGTGTTCCAATTTTTGGCTCCACCACTTTATAGCTGAGTAGCCATAAGCAAATCACTGAGTGACAGAAGCTCATTATTTTTTAATCTCTCATTTGGGAAACAATGCTTACCTTGCAGGTTAGTATAAGGGTTAAGAAATGAGGTGTGTAGGGTTGCCTGGGTGGCTCAGTTGGTTAAACATCGGACTTCTCCTCAGGTCATGATCTCCTGGCTCATGAGTTTGAATCCCGTGTCGGGCTCTGTGCTGACAGCTCAGAGCCTGGAGCCTGCTTCAGAGTCTCTGTCTCCCTCTCTCTCTGCCCATCCCCCATTCATGCTCTGCCTCTCTCTCATTCGCAAGAATAAATAAAACATTAAATTTTAAAAAAAGAAATGACATGTGTAAACCTCCTTAGCACTGTTCCTGGCATGTTATAGATACTTAATGAATCTTAATGTGTTATTATATACTTTTTCATTTTATGAGTGAATAAAAGCTACTCTTGAAATGATGTTGAAGAACTGCACAAGATAGTAAACTAAATTGAACTTTTGTATTGTCCTACCTACTGTGCTGATAGGATGCTATATCACTTTTTTGAGCATTTTATTTATTTATATTGTTTATTTTTTAAATAGTTTATTGTCAAGTTGGTTTCCATATAACACCCACTGCTCATCCCAACAAGTGCCCTCCTCCATGCCCATCACCCACCTTCCCCTCTCCCCCCCCATCAGCCCTCAGTTTGTTCTCGGCATTCAAGAGTCTCTCATGGTTTGCCTCCCTCCCTCTCCACCACTATTTTCCCCCTTCTTCTCCCCCATGGTCCTCCGTTAAGTTCCTCCTAATCCTCCTATACGTGCAAACATATGGTATGTATCCTCTACCTTGCTACACATGGCCAGATTTCATTCTTTCTCATTGCTATGTAGTATTCCATCATATAGATAGATAGACCACATCTTCTTGATCCATTCATCCAGCTTTTTTTTGACTTCCAGTAGCATGATAGATAATTCTCCATCCCCTTATTTTCTTTTTTTTTTCTTTTTTACAAATAGTTTATTGTCAAATTAGTTTCTACATAACACTCAGTGCTCATCCCCAAAGTGCCCTCCTTCATGCCCATCCCCCCTCCCCCCCACATCCATCAGTCCTCAGTTTTTGTCAGCATTCAAGAGTCTCTCATGGTTTGCCTCTCTCCCTTTCCCCCACCATTTCCGCCCTTCTTCTCCCCCTTGTTCCTCCGTCAAGTTCCTCCTAATCCTCCTATACGTGCAAACATATGGTATTTGTCCTTCTCTGCCTGACTTATTTCGCTCAGCATAACACCCTCAAGGTCCATCCATGTTGCTACACATGGCCAGATTTCATTGTTTCTCATTGCCATGTAGTATTCCATGGTATAGATAAACCACATCTTCTTGATCCATTCATCTGTTGTCCATCCCCTTATTTTCAATCAGAAGGTGTCCTCCAGTCTAAAATGAGTTTCTTGTAGACAGCAAATAGATGGATTTTGTTTTTTTATTCATTCTGCTACCATGTGTCTTTTGATTGGGGCATTTAGTCCATTTACATTCAGTGTTATTATTGAAATATATGGGTTTAGAGTCATTGTGTCCTTTGTGGGATTCAATCTTGTGGTGGTGTCTCTGGTATCTTGCATTCCTTTGAACATTTCCCTCATAGAGTCCCCCTCAGGATTTCTTGTAGGGCTGGTTTAGTGGTGATAAATTCTTTTAATTTTTGTTTATTCGGAAAGACTTTCATCTCTCCTTCCACTCTGAATGACAGGCTTGCTGGATAGAGGATTCTTGGCTGCATATTTTTTCTGTTCATCACATTGAAGATTTCCTGCCATTCCTTTCTGGCCTGCCAAGTTTCAGTAGATAGGTTGGTCACCACTCTGATAGGTTTCCCTTTGTATGTTAGGTCCCTTTTCTCCCTAGCTGCATTCAGAATTCTCTCTTTGTCCTTATATTTTGCCAGTTTCACTATGATATGTCGTGCAGAAGATCGATTCAAGTAACGTCTGAGGAGAGTTCTCTATGCCTCCTGAATTTCAGTGTCTACTTCCCTCCCCAGGTGCTGGAAGTTCTCTGCTATAATTTCTTCAAGGACTCCTTCAGTACCTTTTCCTCTCTCTTCCTCTTCTGGAATTCCTATGATACAGATATTGTTCCATTTGATTTTTTTTTTTTTTTTCCTTTTTTTTTTTTTTTTTTTTTTTTTTTTTTGCTGAGCTTTCGAACTCTCTTTTCAAGTTTTTGGATCAGTTTATCTCTCTTTTTCTCAGCTTCCTCTTTTTCTATAATTGTGTCTTCTAAATCACTTAGAGGGAGGAGGGAAGACAAATAATAAAAATAAAAATACACGTAAAATAAAAAATAAGAAATGCAAAAACCCAAAGACAAAGGACAGTCTAAAGACATAAAACCAGAGTTCATAGCTACAAATAAAAAGCCAGGTTATGCAGTGCTGATGGTAGAGCATATACAAAGAGAGAAATGACAGGGAGGGGAGGAAGCGAGACTGGAAATGAAATGAGCAGGCAGAGAGACTGAGAGGCTTAATTCAGTGAGAGAGAGAGGGGAATATGGTTAGAAAGGAGGTGAAAGAAATGAAGACAATGCTACTCAGAGAAACTACATGGTTTGATTACTCCAGAGAGAGAGAGATAAAAAGGTAGTGGTGGAGGTGTAGAATATACATCTAGAGAATGGATTAAATGTGACCGTTTAAGCAAACCAGTGATCAGAATTACTCAGGGCAGTGCATCCATGTTGGTCTTGTTCTGGGCTCCAGTAAAAAAAAAAAAAAAGCAGCTCTCTAGCGGGGATGGGTGTGGTTTGGTATAGGCAGGTTTTAGTCTCCAGTGTGTCCCACGGGGAGCCTGCCTTGGTGATTGTGGAGTGAAACGCGGTGGCGCCCCAGTCTCTTCTTGAACCAAGCATTGCAACTCACTCTTTTTCATCTGATCTCCCTGTGCCGTGGGCATAGCATGGTGGGCCTTGCTCTATATCCCAAGCCAGGCCTCCTTTCCACATCTTAGTAGGCACGCTCCATTGATATCGCCCGAAATATAAACTCGCAGGCAAGTCCCTCAAAGCAGTTTCAAGCCTCTTGCCTCCCCCCCTGGGGATTGAGCCGAGCCAGAAGCACCAAGGCGTGGCTTCAGGTACTGCTATGTCCCCTCCAGCTCGAGCTGGAGATCGAGGAGTTTTTCCCCCCGAGGTCACCTGGGACGAGTGCGTCAGCTGTACAGCAGGAAACTGGATCCCTCTGTGTCCCAAGTGGAGGTTTTTGTCATTTCCAGCGACAGGGACAGTGTCTTGAGCAGTTTTGGCCACTCTTTCTTTTTTCCCCTAGACTCACCACTGTTCCCAGCAAAGGGGGATCCCTCTCCTCCCTCTGTGTCTCCGGTCCCAGCCCATTTTTATCTTCCCTAGTTTGCACTCATGCTTGCTATAAGGTTTTCTCAGCAGACTCTGTCTCCTTTTCTTCCCAAACTCCTGGATTCTGTAAGGGTTCCTATGGCTTCAGGCTTTCTCCGTTTGAGAGATGGGGGGGAGTGAAATGTACGGAGCTCCCTACTTCTCCACCATCTTGCCTCTCTCCTATATCACTTTTAAAGATGTATACTTGACTAGTGATGAGTATTATATAGGACTATTTTTATTATTATGTTTTTATGGCTAAGTCACCCACTATTTTGTTTCTTCTTCCCACTAATCTCTTCTATTTGACCTGGAGCAATATCTCATGCAGATCTTTAGGGTATATTCCAAATCTTTACTTCTTCAATGACTTGCAACATGCATGTTCCACAAGAAATAATGGTAAATGTTTTTGGTGAATTAAATGCATACAGAGGTTGAGCTGTTTGTCAATTTGATGCATTTCAGCCTCTTGTAAGTGAATTGGCAGTCTTCTCGAATCAGTCAACATTAAAGTAATTTTCATGTTTGCATTGGTGATCATTTTTTGGGAAAAAGGAAGAAATTGAGGAGGAATTGAATGCATTTACTTTTATTCTGCCTTTTCAAAGAGAATCTTAAAGGGCACAAACGTATTATTGGTGAGATTCTTAAGTTATAAATGATAGTGACAGGGGCAATGATGATTGTTTCCATTCAAGTTTTGGGGATCAAGGTATGTTAGAATAATATCCTAAACCTTGGCTTCACTAAGTGTCAACAAAACTGTCATTGTTATTTGGTCATTGGAAGTATTACCCAGAACATTATTCGTTTATGACTATGACATTGGGATAATGAGTTTCTGATTTTATGTAATGTGCTTCACAGCTTTTTTTAAAAAAAAATGTCTTTGAATCTGGTATATAAAGCAGAAGCATTATTTTCAAAGTTTGCTCATCTTGAGGTGCTTCTTTCTCCAAGGCTGCCCATTGTTTGTGTAGCACCAAGCCTTAATAATGTCATTTTTCATGATTTCTATTAAAGATATTATTTTTGTTACATATTTCAATCCAAACAATGCTTCTTTTTACTCACCTGTCATTTGTAAGGTGGAGATGAGTGGTAAAAATACTTCCTCGTGAATGATGAAGTGACCAGGGATTTGGGATACTTTTGGACTGAAAATATTTACATGGTAAAATAATGCAGAAACTATCTGTGAATAAATAATGAACCAATACTATTTCTGTTCATTTAGAATACACCTAATATATTCTCTCCGAAGAATGCATTAACCTTTATAGTGCTTAATAGCTCAATAACCTTTCAGTGCCTCTACAAATGCAGAATGTTTCCTTAAGAATGTGGCAGAATATATTACAAAGATGTATTATTAAAAACAGTATGTTACTGGCACAAAAATATACACCTAGATCAATAGAACAGAATAGAAAGTGCAGAAATAAATCTACAATTATATGGTCTCCGAGCAGAGAGAGAGCCGGAGAGAGAGAATCGCACTGGTTTCGAGAGTATTGACTGCAATTTTGAAGGAAGTTCTACTGTGGGTAAAGTGCTATCAAACAGCAACCCATCAAATGCTACAGATTATTTGTGATAGAACAGCCATGTGCTGTGACAACTGTCACTGTCATACTTTAAGAATTTTCCACTGTCACCCAGCCTTTAGCAACCCCCACCCTGGTTGATCAGCAGCTGTCACACTGAAGGAAGACCCCCAACCAGCAAAAAGATTATAACTCACTGAAATCTCAGATGACAGTTAGCATATTTTTAGCAGTATTTTTTAAATTAAGATATGTATATTATGTTTTTAGACATAGGATTGTTGCACACTTAATAGACTGCAGTAGAGTGTAAACATAACTTTTATAGGCACTGGGAAATAAAAGAATTCATTTGACTAGTTTTATTGCAATATTTGCTTTATTGCGGTGGTCTGGAACCAAACCCATAATATCTCTGAGGTATGCCTGTATATCTTAATTCATTTGTCTCAGTATCCCAATTAAGTAATATTTTAAATCCATTTTATCATGGCTTAAACTGAAGCACAGAGAGGTTAAATTACTTACCGAAGATTACATAGTTAAGTAGATCCAACCCAGGTAATTTGACTCCAGGATATTTTCTCTTAACCATTATGTTACACAGATAGATGGTAGATGCTTTAAGATGCTAATATGCTTCTGCTTTTTCACTATTTTATTTTCTTCTTTTTTAATGTTTATTCATTTTCAAGAGACAAAGAAAGAGCATGAGTGGTGGAGGGGCAGAGAAACAGGGAGATATAGAATCTGAAGCAGGCTCTAGGCTCTGAGTTGTCAGCATAGAGTCCAACGTAGGGCTTGAGCTCATGAAGCATGAGATCATGACCTGAGCCGAAGTCAGATGCTTAACCAATTGGGCCTCCCAGGCTCCACTCCCCCATTTCATTTTCAATTGGCCCTTTATTCACCGAGAAATCATAGTAAGGGAAAAGGTAGAGGCTTCTCAGTTTTATCTGTTTATTCCAGATTCTCATCCCACATTTTCTGCTGCTTTATGAACTGAGATCAATAAGAACTATTATTATGTCTTATGTTTCTAATCACAGTAATTGCTTTAATCTCTGAGGCATGTAACACTTAAGTTATTTTCAAACAGATTGATTTTCTACATTTACAGATACTAGTTTAAATAGAAACTGAAATAGAAACATTAATAAAGCAAATAATGTTTGGCTTGCATATGTCCCAATTCTGAGATTAGGTAATGGTATGAGCAAAGATTTTGCCTAGATCTTATCTTACTTCGTTTTCTTTCCAGTCTACACTGAGGTACAGTGATAATTGTTTTTCATAATGATAACTCAGGGAAGGCATCAAGATCTTTGTTTCCTAGAATATACTTATTGAAGCAGGAAAGAATGTTTCTTTTTTAAGAAATATGTTTATCCACACGGGTTTAAACAACAGTTGGGTTGCCTGGGTGGCTCAGTTGGTTAAGCGTCTGACTTTGGCTCAGGTCATGATCTCATGGTTCGTGGGTTCGAGCCCTGCGTCGAGCCCTGCGTCGGGCCCTGCGTCGGGCTCTGTGCTGACAGCTAGCTCAGAACCTGGAGCCTGCTTCAGATTCTGTATCTCCCTCTCTCTCTGACCCTCCCCTACTCACGCTGTCTTTCCTTCTCTCAGAAATAAATAAAAACATTAAAAAAATTTTAAACAACAATAAAAAAATAACCAGAAACTATAGTGTGGTCATGAAAATTTTAAAGTGAAAGTTAAATTTACTGGGGTTCCTGGGTGGCTCAGTCGGTTGAGCGCCGACTTCGGCTTGGGTGAGGATCTCGCAGTTTATGAGTTCGAGCCCCGCATCGGGCTCTGTGCTGGCAGCTTGGAGCCTGGGACCTGCTTCGGATTCTGTGTCTCCCTCTCTCTCTGCTTCTCCCCCACTCATGCTGGCTGTGTCTCCCTCTCTCTCTGCTTCTCCCCCACTCATGCTGTCTCTCTCTGTCGCTCAAGAATAATAAACATTAAAAAAAAAATTTAAAAGAAAGTTAAACTTACTAACATACCATAATTTATGCCTAATAGTCATTCTGGTTAATCAATATTTGAATTTTGAAAGAGAAGTAATTGTACATACACATGCCATAAGAAGTTCACTATAGATGAGCCACAAAATAGATTGATGATTTTTGTTTGTTATTGTGGCTCACTTGTTTTTATTATTTTGATTTCATATTAAATGTGTTCCACTTATGTATTGCCTAACTTTTAAAAGGCTTATTTTAGAATGTCTGCTATGTAGTAAATTTCGTATTTTAAACTTCAGATGTTAATTGATTTTAATTAAAATTTGGCAGGTTGAAATGAAATAGATATCCTGTTTCTCTTTTACTTGTTTCTAATTCCACCAAATGCCCTTTGAATTCTTACAACGTTCCAGGCACTGAACATTTCAAAGAGCATTAGGAAATGGTGCCTGAGCTCCCAAGACTTTTTAACTGTCTTATTGATCCAACTGATTGATCCAATTGATCAAATTTACCAGTTTGCCAAAAAAAAATTTTTTTTTTATGAAACAGTCCTCTTGAAATTAAGTGACTGTATTCTTCTTTTGAATACGTTCAAATATACTCATGTCAAATCTACAGCACTTAAAGTGAATGCAATGCTTTTGGTAGGTATTCACAGTTTCTCTGAGTTTTTGACTGCTGTCCATACTGTCTTCTAAACAGTATTTTGAGGAATATTTGCTTCCAATCAGCTTGTTGTTACTACAGCTGGAGGAAGCTGGGGTATAAAGGGTGAGTTATGTGGAAGACAGGATGCAAAGGCGAGTTGACATATTTGTGTACATTGATGATCCCAAAGAACATGGAGTCTGAGGGCCAGACTGAGGGAACAGATTGGGTGGAAGAGGTAGTCTTAGATATCCAAAAGCCTAGAGCTGTTTTTTTTTTTTCCCCTACCAATCCATCCAATGTGCCTCATTTAAATTTTAAAAATAGTTGAGGAAAACATTTCTGATAACCTTGTATATTCTGCTAATTGATCCTTTGGTGAACTATCTTTTGACAAACAGGGTTTTTCTGTGAATTGATCTAGAGTACCTTCAGTCAAGGGATACTAGTGCAAGTGGAGATACAGTATTAACTGAATAGCAAGTTTCAGGTCAAAAATTGCCTTAATTAAATCTAAATATCCCTACTTAAAGGTTCAGAGAAGCTAAGGGACTTGCCCTCATAAGGAGATGAAAACAGGAATTGAGACATAACTCTACTGTTCTGGCTATAAAGCCAGCTTGTGTTTTTCCATTAGGCCATTCTGAACACAGAGACTTTGTGTAAATAATTGTATTTTTAGATTTTTGAGGGTTGGGGGGGATAAGGGATGGATGATGAAAGAGGATTAATGTTTTTTTAATTGATGACACATTTCTATATACTTTTCTTGTGCTTAATAAATCAGTTTTATAAGGAATTATGCCAAGAAGTTTTAAACAATTATTATTATAGACACAAGTTAACTTGGATACTATTAGTTTAAAAATATTATTACATTTTAACTTTTGTATATATGACAGCAATAGATACTATTAAGTTCTAATACTTTTATCTTTCTAGCTCACAGCCCTATTCTAGATATTCTTTCCAAGTTTTCAAACTTAGCATGGTCAAACGAATTTTCCTGTTTTAAATTCCTGGTTATCTTAAGAGAAAAGAAAAATTACCCTAGGTTCTGTTGGTTCCCACATTAAAAAGAAATACCCGTTTACCATTAATATATCCAAATACATTTCACTTTAAAGATACCTATATTGCTAAATATATTCACTACTCTGTCCATTATGAATATATTTCTGAACCCATCTTAAAATGTTTACTATTTTCTGTATCTGTTACTAGTTTTAGCTTTTAAAATCAGTTAATTGCACTTCAAGACTTTAGCATTTTATTGACTTTATTTTTTGAAAGCTGCATTATGTTTCATAGTTCAATGGCGATTAACTTACAAGTCATATGTGATATTGTGCATATACTAGGTTTAAATGCTTAGTGCTTAATTTTGACAACTAAGTAAAAAAGATCTATATACTAGCTATGGATTTATTTTTGAAATTGACAAATCATGCTTTTAAAATTATTATGAGTAGCTTCAGTGTGTATCTTAGTGTACCAGCACTAATACATCACTCTTTTCTCCTTATATGATGTATGAAAATATTAGGTACTACAGTACTGGTAAAATTGTATCTCCCCTGTGTTTTTATTCATTTTAATTCAAAGCTAAATCTTTCTACTACTAATATTTCTTTTGCATCACAAGGAGAGTGGTAAGATTGTACAAAAATTTATATCGAAACCAACAATACAAATGGCCTCCTTTATCTTTTCAGCTGTTAAAGGAAACAAACGAAAATGCGCAAAATACTGACATGCAGGATAAAACCACCAAAACCTTATTTTCCTTGCCTAGTCTACCTTGTTCTATTATGGGTTTTATATGGACATACTATGAAATGCCAGTCAAAAATTGTAAACAACCAAGTGACATCTCAGGTGCATCTGAATTGAAAATTGAAGTACTAGATATATAATAGCAGCTATCTTTTCTTTAAATCTAGTCTTCTTTTAAATTATTAATCTAATTTGTGCTACATTGTGTACTTTAAATTTCTTGATTTTTAAATTTTATATTTTATAATTAGTCCATATTTTTCTTTTTTTAAGAAATATCTTTCTGAAGTAATTAGAAGTTTATAACTTCTCAGGGTGCCTGTGTGGTTCAGTCAGTTAAGTCTGACTTTGGCTCAGGTCATGATCTTGTGGTTTGTGGGTTTGAGCCTCACATAGGTCTCTGTCCTTACAGTTCAGAACGGTAGCCTGCTTTGGATTCTGTGTCTCCCTCTCCTTCTGCGCCTCCCTTGCTTATGTTCAGTTTCTCTTTCTCTCTCTCTTAAAATAAATAAAATATGTGAAAAAAAATGTTTCTCCATAGATTTTTCTCTTAACATCGACAAGCTGATTTTTTTCATTTAGTCTATTAGAGAAACTATAGTATAATTTGCAATTGAACATACGTTATCCAAATGAGTTGAGAGGGGCACCTGGGTGGCTCAGTCAGTTAAGCCCCCTACTTTGGCTCAGGTCATGATCTCACGGTTTGTGGGTTTGGCCCCCACGTTGGGCTCTGTGCTGAGAGCTCAGAGCCTGGAGACTGTTTCAGATTCTGTGTCTCCCTCTCTCTCTCTATGCCTCACCCACTCATGCTCTGTCTCTCTCTGTCTCAAAAATAAACTATAAAAAATTTAAAAATTTTTCAAATAAGAGTTGAGAGCCAAATTTCTAGCTTTGGCTCTAAAACACCAACTTTCCCAACCCTTATTGTAATACCTTTCAAATTAGGATTGTGTTTATTATGTAGCTTATGAGAACAAAAGTTATGTAGCCTTTTGCTTTCTAAATAAATATGATACATATTGAAAAAGTAATATATATTTATTGAATATACATGTACATTTTTCTGAAAGTTGAATATTGTGCAAGCAGATGTGCAATAGACAAGTATAATAGCATAGTCCATATCCTCATGAAAGCAGCAGAGACAGATATAAAACCAGTATTCATTTTAATTATCCTAGGTACTTAAAGGAAACATTCAGCAGATTAGAGAAACTGGCCTGGGAAGACAGAGAAGGCTTCCCTGAAGAACTGATATTTAAACTGAATCTTTAATGATGAATAAGGATTAGATAAGCAAGAAAAGTTAGGAAGAAAATTTTTCTTTTTGCTGTAAGTTTTTATTTTCAGATACAGAGAGAGGACAAGCACGGTGGGGGAGGGGCAGAAAGAGAGTGAAAGAGAGAGACTCCTGAGCAGACTGGACTATCAGTGTGAAGCCTGATGGGGGGCTCAAACTCATGAACTGTGAGATCATGACCTTAGCCAAAACCAAGAGTTGGACATTTAACCAACTGAGCCACCCAGACACCCCAGGAAGAGCATTTTTCAGTGTGAGCAGTTAGTCTAATATTTTCAAAAATATATAAACAGAATCAGAGAGGGAAAATAATCAAAGCTAAGAATTCAAAGTGTTTAAAGTTTTTGAGCTCATTAGAATATGGAAATAACAAAATTGGCAATTTTAGAACCTTGCTGAAAATTAATCTTAGTGAATATAGATTGTATTTTGAATGAAACTCTGTGACACACTTTGGTTCAGTTGCTTTTAACTGAAGTAGAAGGAAATATGAAAGCCAGTCAAATGTTGATGGCTACTTTAAGAACAGAATATGGAAAAACAGTTAACAAGAACTGGTCTGTTAACTTGTGCTTGCGGAGTGAAGACGATGATCAAAACATGAAAGATGTTTATAAGGAGCCACTGTGATACCAAATTCTCCATGTATTTATTTTAAGCAGACTAGGCATGATTGGGTGTGTGACCTGTTGTCCCTAGTAACTCATTATTGAAGTGTTTATTAGATAATATTCATGCAACAACAAATTTTTGTGTATCTATTCTATATGCTTGGTAACTATATGGTTGGGTCCCCTGGATGATAAAAGGTGTCTTATTAGCTACCTTTGGATGTCATACCTCTCACAAAAGTAAGTAACTTGTATGGCTGCTAAATGAATTAGCAGAAGACTTAAAAATAGAGTTCAAGTGTTTTTTTTTTCTTTCTGTGGTGCTCTTCTATTTTGGTGATACCATCTTTAAAGTTTTTTGTTGTTGTTATTGTTTTTGTTTTAAAGTTGTTTTTTAGTAGCACAGGTCCTAAGTAGATTTGTATAGTTCATAAGAGTTGACAATTTATTTATTTGTCCTAAAATTAAAAAAAAAAAAAAAAAAACAAGAAAGAAAGAAAAGTAAACTTGTTCAGGGGCAGGGTGGGAAAACCCAACAAGCTTTCTGATAACTCAGGCCTATTTGTACCTAACTTATTCACTCTTTCAGCAAGTATTTATTGAGTATCACTGGTATGTGGTATTGAAAGCATAGCCTCAAGAAGCAAAAAAACATGGTCTACACTTGAGGAGTTTTCAGTATAATCAGTGAAATGAAAGATATGCACATCCTCACTAGACGATGAGATGGAAACAGCAAGTATCCTTTTGAATTCAGGGTTGGATTTGGTTTGTTTTGTTTTGAAATTAGGGGGAGATTGAAAATACGTGCCTTAGTATTTCATCTCTGATCTACATGTGTATAATGTGAGTGCTCTTTGAGTATATATGTTACATCACTTGGTGAAACTTCTGCAAGTTTCTTTACATGAGTGTATTATTTCCATTTTTATAGGAAGAGTCAAAAATATACTGAAGGATAATAGTTATCTATTTTTAATCATGTTCAGAAATTGCAAATTATTTTAATAAAAAGTTAGAATAGATTTATTACCGTAGTGAAAGTTCCAAAATACTATTTCTTGAGTCTTTATTTTTCAAGAGAACACTTAAAATCCATTGAAATATATATTTCAAAAACCTTTTCCTACAATGTATGTTAAATGTCTCTAGAAATAGCAATCTTTTAAGGGTACCAAGTACCCAAGTAATCTTAAGTGTGTTTTACATATTTATTGAAAATTATACTGATTTCATTATGTAGTTGGGAAGTTTCGTCTCATTCAAATAACCAGATTTTTCTTTAAAAGAGCTATTACATGATGTAGAAAAGAACACTGAAGAGTAGCCGAAGCATCTGGGTTCTGTTGCTTACCATGATATCGCTGCATGAGTTTCAGCAACATACTCAACTTGATTGGACTTGGTTTTCTTTGTTCTGTTCTTTTCTGCTGTGAATATCACATGTGGTTTTCATGAGGACTAATGACATAATGTATGTGAATATCATTGTAAATTATAATTTACATATATACCTATATAATGTAAGATATACTTAGCAGCTAAGCTGTAAGTATTTTTATCCAGTAGAGGGAGTCAACCATATACATGGTAATAAAAAACAAAC
Source organism: Hyaena hyaena (assembly GCF_003009895.1). Lineage (NCBI taxonomy): Eukaryota > Metazoa > Chordata > Mammalia > Carnivora > Hyaenidae > Hyaena > Hyaena hyaena. The sequence continues at coordinate 178,596 of NW_024081925.1, forward strand.
AGATCTAAATGTCTCCACCTGTTGAGGTGATTATTATGTCAAAGTAAATATTTGAAGCAAAGTATATGCATGCACATATTCTTTCTTGTTGATATAGCAATGATAAAATCTTTGATGAATACAAAGATATTTAATTGTACATTAAGTAAAATGACAATTCTCATTTGATTCTCTTGAGGTATATATCTACATAGCTTTGGTTTCGTATTCCAGGGTACTGGAGAAGGTGATTCACAGAGGATACTGGTTATTAATGCTATAGAAGGAGCTATTTCAGTCTTGAGGCCTTCTGTAATGGTCAGTAGCAAAAAGGGAGTAAATTGACAATCATGAGTCAGAGATTTGGAACTTGGTTAAATCCCATGGGGTGTGTGGCCATAGATGAAATAAAAGTTCAGAGAGATGGAGGGAAGTGGCGTTTTATCTGGCCCACTGACAATATCCATGGGGTCTTCTGATCTGACAGTTAGGCTGCAGCTACCTGATCTAGGTGGATCTTCTGCAGCATTGTGGTTCTAGGTGATCAGTCTGATTTGTAACACAAACCCTTGCCAAACATTGGGATTCAGAATAGAACACTGTATTAATTCCTAGGGGGAAAAAGTTAGCATGATGCCAAATTAGCTAAGGTTCAAGATAAGTTCTGATGCCAAGTTAGTTAGGGTTCAGAGCAAGTTCCCTTCCCAGCAGGGTATGTTTAATCTATGTATATTGGTCTCTAGACTTAGGACAGCAATGCTAAATCTGGACACCAGTAGGCAATGATGAGAATCCTAAGTATTTCAAGTTCCCTGGTAATAACTGAGCCTGCAGATTGAGGGTGTCAGTGTTTAGAAGTAGCCTTTTATAAACCTGATGGAACACACTAACAACATTAAATGTGCATCTGTAACATGACAGATATGTCCATTTTTCTCTGATTCTGTTGACTGATATGGGGATTGGTTGATACAACCAAATAAAACTTGAAAAACACCTCTAAAGGCAATAAAACCCTAGACTATAAATCAAAAAGTCTGCAGTTACATATTGTTTTTGTCTCATCTTCCAGTTGAAGGGTTGGGATTCGAAAATGGAGAAGATAAAGATCATTTTATAACTGTGTACCTAAACTGAATATTAAAATTTTAATTTCTTTAGTAAAGTCCTCTACTTTCAATAGCATTTCTTTATAACAATAATAACTAAGGAATATAACAAAATTATTAAAGTGGTAAATTTTTTGTTATATGTAGCTTACCACTTAAAAGAACACAATGAAAAGGATCACATTTATAATAGTAATAAAGTATAATTTGAATGAACTTCCACATTTTTTCTTGTGGTTGACTTCAAGTTTCATAGCGTTGTGGTCTGAAAATATTTGTGGTATGATCTCATTCTTTTTGTACTTGTTGAGGCCTGATTTGTCACCCAGCATGTGATCTGTTCTGAGGAATATTCCATGTGCACTTGAAGAGAGTGTGTATTCTACTGCTTTGGGATAAAGGTTCTGAATATATGTTAAGTCCACCTGGTCCAGTTGGTCATTCAAAGCCATGTTTTTCTTGTTGATTTTCTTCTCTTCCCTTTTCTTTTTTCTTTTCTTTTCTTTTCTTTTCTTTTCTTTTCTTTTCTTTTCAGAAAGAGATAGAACATGAGCAGGGTAAGGTTGGAGAGAGAGAGGGAAAGAGAATCCCAAGCTGACTCTGTGCAGTCAGTGCAGAGACAGATGCAGGGCTCAGACTCACAAACTGTGAGATCATGACATGAGCCACAATCAAGAATAAGACACTTAACTGACTGAGCCACCCAGGCACCCCTCTTGTTGATTTTTGATAATATGATCTGTCCATTCCTGTAAGCAGGGTGTTAAAGTTCCTTAATATTATTGTATTACTATCAATGATTTTATTTGTTATTAATTTTTTGTGTATATTTGGGGCACCCAAGTTGAGACATAAATATTTACAACTGTTAGATCTTTTTGGTGGATAGGCCCCTTTATTATGGTATAGTGCCCTTCTCGATCTCTTGTTACAGTCTTTGGTTTAAAATCTACTTCGTTTGATATAAATATGGCCACTCCTGCTTTCTTTTGCCATCCATTAGTATGATAGATGATCCTCCATCTCCTCATATTACATCTGGAGGTATCTTCAGGTCTAAAATGAGTCTCTTGTAGGCAGCATATAGATAGATATTATTTTTTAAATTCATTCTGTTTCCCTATGTCTTTTTATTGCGACATTTAATCCATTTACATTTAGAGTGATTATTGATTTTTATGAATTTGGTGCCATTGTATTACTTGTAAAGTTGTTGTTTCTGGAGATTTTCTCTACTCCTTTCTAGTCTTTGTTGATTTGGGTCTTTCTTTGCCCCTCAAATAGTCCCTTTAATGTTTCTTGAATGATTGGTTTAGTGGTCAGGAACTCCTTTAGTTTTTGTTCGTCTAGGAACAAAACACTTTATCTCTCCTTCTATTCTGAATGACAGCCTTACTAGGTATTCTTGGCTGCATATTTTTGCCATTCAGCACAGTGAATAATATATATATATATATGTAATATATATAATATGTAATATATATAATATATCACACCACTCCCTTCTGGCCTGCCAGGATTCTGTGGAGAGACATGCTGTGACCCTGATTTGTCTCCCCTTGAAAGTTAGGGATTTCTTTTCCCTTGGTGCTTTTAGGATTCTTTCATTATTCCTATATTTTTGCAAACTTTAATTCCATAATCCTTGGTGTTGGCCAGCTTTTATTGAATTTGATGGGAGTTTTCTGTGTCTTCTGCCTTTGGATGCCTGTTTCCTTCCCCAGGTTAGGTAAGTTTTCTTTCTTTTTTAGGGAAGTTTTCAACTGTAATTTGCTCAAATTACCTCCTATCCCCATTTCTACCTCTTCTTCTGGGAAGATATAAATGTTATTCTAAGGGGAGGGGCAAGATGGCGGAGAAGTAGGGAGCTCCGTACCTGCACTCGCGCCCAGGCATCACACGGAAAAGATCTGAAGCCATCAGAAACCGTACCACACCCAAGACATTGGGAGAGAAAGGACGCAGACTCAACAGAGAAAGCCTTCTAATGGCTACCTCAAGAAACAAGCCAGAGTACTCAGGGTGGAGAGTCCCAAATATCACTATGAATAGGAAAATAAAATAACCAAGGTCCCAACAAGAGAGACCAAGAGATACCATTCAATAAACACTCTCTGAAAGGATAGGCTCTGGACATTCAAAGAGTCTTCTTGGATAGAGAAGCGCTCATAGATACAGAGAGATAATAGGTCTTTAAAACCAACAAGAGCCAGAAAGCTAACTAAAATGACAAAACGAAAGAGCTCTCCTTCAAAGAAACTCCAAGAAGAAATGACAGCGAATGAACTGCTCAAAACAGATATCAGCAGCATCACTGAACAAGATTATTAGAATAATAATGGTAAAATTAATAGCTGGGCTTGAAAAAAACATAGGGGACATCAAAGAAACTATGGCTACAGACAGAATGGAAAATAAAAATAGGCATGAAGAATTAAAAAATGCGATAAATGAGATCCATAATAAATTAGAGGCCTCCAATGCACGGATTGAAGAGGCAGAAAGGAGCATAAGTGATCTAGAAGACACCATTATAGAAAAACAAGAAGCTGACAAAAAGACAAACTGATCCAGAAACATGAAAGAAGAGTTCAAGAGCTCAGCGACACGGTCAAACCCAACAATATCTGTATCATAGGAATCCCAGAAGAGAAAGAGAGAGGGAAAGGTGCTGAAGGAGTCATGGAACAAATTATAGCAGAGAATATCCCCGACCTGGGAAAAGAAGTAAACGTTGAAATACAAGAGGCTCAGAGGACCCCCCTCAGACGTAATCTGAATGGACTTTCTGCAAGGCATATCATAGTAACAAATGGCAAAATATAAGGACAAAGAGATACTTTTAAAAGCAGCTAGGGAGAAAAGGGCCCTAACATACAAAGGCAAACCTATCAGAGTGGTGACAGACCTATCTACTGAAACGTGGCAGGCCAGAAAGTAATGGCAGGAAATCTTCAATGTGATGAACAGTAAAAATATGCAGCCAAGAATCCTCTATCCAGCAAGCCTGTCATTCAAAATAGAAGGAGAGATAAAAGCCTTTCCAAATAAACAGAAACTGAAAGAATTTGTCACCACTAAGCCAGCCCTACAAGAAATCTTGAGGGGGACGCTCTGAAGGAAAGGTTGCAAGAAACAAAGATACCAGAGACACTACCACAAACATGAACTCCACAAAGGACACAAAGACTCTAAACCCACATATCTCAGTAATAATACTGAATGTAAAAGGGCTGAATGCTCTAATCAAAAGACATAAGGTAGTAGAATGGATAAAAAAACAAAACCCATCTATATGCTGTCTACAAGAAACTCATTTTAGACCTGAAGATACCTTCAGATTAAAAGTAAGGGGATGGAGAAATATATATCATGCTACTGGAAATCAAAAGAAGGCCGGAGTAGCTATACTTATATCAGACAAACTGGACTTTAAATTATGGACAATAACAAGAGATGAAGAAGGGCATTACATAATAGTTACAGGGTCTATCCATCAGGAAGAACTAACAATCATAAATGTCTCTGCACGGAATATGGGAGCTCCTAAATATATAAAACAATTAATCACAAAGAGAAACAAGCTCATAGATAAGAATGTGCTAAAAGCAGGGGACTTCAATACTCCACTTACAGCAATGGAT